>NC_042616.1:363633230-363745730 GCF_901001135.1 Rhinatrema bivittatum | reverse complement strand
TTCCCCTGTCCATTATTCTAACTATGAAACCATGAACCATCTCCAATACGCATCACTTATGAAACAATTTTCATGTTCTATATGTATAAATAGATATATGAGTAACTTTTCTTTCAAGAAACATGCATTTTTATAAGTAATTAAATGAAATATTATTTTACATTCACAAATGATTGGTTGTGTAATTTGTACAAGAAGATCTCTCTATGTTAAAATAGAGAATGAAGTAAAAAATAAATGTCTATATTTTATTTTCATCAGAATATTTCTAGAAATGTATTGAAAATAGGGAAAATTGGTTCAGGCCACCTTTACTGCTTCCCAGACCAGAAACATATTATTAAATGCTGTAAGTTGTGTAACATATTGAGATCTTTATTACCTTGCAAAGGATAAATAATATAACAAATAGATTTTTTTTTCATGGCACATCTGTGTTTTAAAGCCAACCCATGCAATCTAAACAATAGAAATGCTTAACAATAGACTTTAACATTTTTCAGAAGTGATATAACATTGCTTAGAAATAGTTTTGCACAGTCTTTGGAGGACTGAGATACTGAATTTGCAAGAAGGAACTCATTAAAGTACTCTGTATTTTCCTTTTTCTCGCCATTTCTGAACTATCCTCTCATATAACCAAGAATACACATCACCATAATCGGTACAATCAGTTCCACCATAGGATACTCTTCATGTCATGCTATTCAGTCATGTTTCTCATTATTGGACATGTTGTATGGCTTACTAAAATATATGGAGGCAATGAAGGGCAGAAGAGGCATAAATATGTGTATGGTGGATCTGAAATAGAGTAATTGTAGCTATATCATTGCAACCCACCAGTTTAATATCCATCAGCAAGTCTGACTTTTTGCTATTAGATTTGCATACTTACAGGACTTTTCTACTTTGTTTGGATCTTGCCAGCTCAAGTGGATGTTTTTATTGTGTTTTAATTCTTTTAAGAAATGCAGGTGGTAAAACTTAAAAATTTAAAAGCCTTAGCTTCAGGTTTGAACCATATGTTTATCCTAGAATTTACTACCACTCAGTGGCTTATGGGGATCTCAGATGAATTCTGGCTTTATATATAGGGATGTGAATCGTTTTTCAACGATTAAAATTATCGTCCGATAATGTTTATATCGTCTTAAATCGTTATAGAACACGATACAATAGAAATTCTAACGATTTATCGTTAAAAATCGTTAAATCGTGTTAGTGCGCACTAACTCGAGTTAGTGCGCACTAACTCCCCGTTAGTGCGCACTAACTCGATTTAGTGCGCACTAACTGAAAATGATACAAATAAACACTTTCCAGGTCACTGAAGGTCAGTTAGGAATGAATATGTGTTCCTATTGGCTGGCTGCCCTCTTATCTATTGATGTTACCAAGGTTACCACTGAGGTGATGGTTGGGGGGATGGGAAATGGAACTGGAAACTAACGAACACCAACAGAAAATGAAACAAAGTGTTCACACTTCCCAGGTCAGTAAAGGTCACTTAGGAATGAATATGTATGTATGTATTCCTATTGGCTGGCTGTGCTCTTATCTATTGATGTTACCAATATGGTTGGGGGGATGTGAAATGGAAACAGTTGGAAGCTTGACAAAAAAAGTAATGTAATGATCAGCACTCACGTGACTAGAACTTGTTTGTTTATTATTTTTGTTAGCAGGCACCTGAAATGCTAGTGCATGTTGAATTTGCCAATCACTGTGCATTTTAGAAAGGTGGTCCTGGCTGGAACTGTACACAGTTCAAATATATGTAATTGATTGTTGGTAAGTGTATTTTTTAAGTAGCCACACTGGCACCAGTATGTTTACTTTTCCTCCTACTTAACTCACTAGCTCAGCTTTGTAAGAAGGGCTTCTCTGCTTGTGTGTTGTTTTTGTTTGGTGTGAGGAGAACAGAAACATCAGATCTTTATTCAATCTACTACAGTCATCTCTTACAGTGCCCTATCCCTATTAATACCAGGAGTGTTGTGATCTTCCTGCACACAGTGCCCTAACCCTGATACCAGTCTGAGACAGCTCCCTCCCTGCATTACTAGTGAGAGGCTGGCTTCACAGACAGGGGGGAGCTGCCTGACCCTCACTCCTGACTTCCCCCATGTCCCAGCTAGTGAATGGTGTGTGGGTGAGGGGGGGGGGGGGGGGAGGATGGTGAAGTCTGAGACAGCTCCCTCCCTGCATTACTAGTGAGAGGCTGGCTTCACAGACAGGGGGGAGCTGCCTGACCTTCACTCCTGACTTCCCCCATGTCCCAGCTAGTGAATGGTGTGTGGGTGAGGGGGGGGGAGGATGGTGAAGTCTGAGACAGCTCCCTCCCTGCATTACTAGTGAGAGGCTGGCTTCGCAGACAGGGGGGAGCTGCCTGACCCTCACTCCTGACTTCCCCCATGTCCCAGCTAGTGAATGGTGTGTGGGTGAGGGGGGGGGGGGAGGATGGTGAAGTCTGAGACAGCTCCCTCCCTGCATTACTAGTGAGAGGCTGGCTTCACAGACAGGGGGGAGCTGCCTGACCCTCACTCCTGACTTCCCCCATGTCCCAGCTAGTGAATGGTGTGTGGGTGAGGGGGGGGGGGTGGATGGTGAAGTCTGAGACAGCTCCCTCCCTGCATTACTAGTGAGAGGCTGGCTTCACAGACAGGGGGGAGCTGCCTGTCCCTCACTCCTGACTTCCCCCATGTCCCAGCTAGTGAATGGTGTGTGGGTAAGGGGGGGGGGGGAGGATGGTGAAGTCTGAGACAGCTCCCTCCCTGCATTACTAGTGAGAGGCTGGCTTCACAGACAGGGGGGAGCTGCCTGACCCTCACTCCTCCGGGGTATTGTGATCTTCCTGCACACAGTGCCCTATCCCTGATACCAGGGGTGTTGTGATCTTCCTGCATGCAGTGCCCTATCCCTATTAATACCAGGAGTGTTGTGATCTTCCTGCATGCAGTGCCCTATCCGTATTAATACCAGGAGTGTTGTGATCTTCCTGCATGCAGTGCCCTATCCCTGATATCGGGATGTGTGCAAGAAGATCACAACACCCCCGGTATCAGGAATAGGGCACTGTGTGCAGGAAGATCACAACACCCCCAGTATCAGGAATAGGGCACTGTGTGCAGGAAGATCACAACACCCCTGGTATTAGGGATAGGGCACTGTGTGCAGGAAGATCACAACACTCCTGGTATTAATAGGGATAGGGCACTGTGTGCAGGAAGATCACAATACCCCTGGTATCAGGGTTAGGGCACAAGTTCTAGTCACATTGACTGATCACATTACTTGTTTTGTCAAGCTACCAACTGTTTCCATTTCCCATCCCCCATATACTGTCAGTAGGAAACTTGGTAACATGAATAAATAAGAGGGCAGCCAATAGGAATACATATTCATTCCTAAACTGACCTTAACTGACCTGAAAAGTGTCAAATTGTATCCTTTTCAGTTAGTGCGCACTAACTCCCAGTTAGTGCGCACTAACTCGAGTTAGTGCGCACTAATCGGAAAAAACGATTTTTAACGATTTTTTAACTAAAAAATCGTGCCTAAGACGATTTTCTTGCCCTGCCACACGATTTCTATCGTTAAGACGATATGGAAAACGATTCACATCCCTAATATGTATATATATGAGCATTGAGGAGATGACCTTTACAATATGCATGGAGCTTGTAGTCATGCGGGTTCATTGGACATATGGGATTGCAAACATATTTTCTAAGTCCCATAGGAGGTTGGGGAAAGTGGGTACAATGAAATAGGTGCAAATGTATCCAGAGAAAGTATGTGCAGAACTTTTAAAATGAAAGTTTCCTGTGTACTTTCTCTCCCCGACCTAATCCTGCCTCAGATCTGCCCATTTTATGATGTACATAAAAGTACCAGCATTGTGCGCAGTATGGGTCATTTTTCCAGCAGAAAGGGGGGCAATTTAAGTAGGGTTTTTTTTACACTGTTTGCCCAGAGGAAAAGCTTTGAAAATTGCCTTCTGAATACATAAGAACTTGTGATATGAGGGATGGGCTATCCTTGAATAAAAAAAACAATTACGTGAATTATACATTCATGGAGGATATTGCTGCTGCTTCTTACATAGCTATGGTTACAAGTGATCCAGAATCTTTGAGGCAAGGAAAGCCAATATTTGTGATACCCTGTTTAATTAAAAAAATATTTAATTATTGATTCGTAGGTTTCTGAAGGACCTATATTATATTATTTTATATTATATTATATTATATCACTGATTGATACACTTCTGCAAGTCCAGAAATTAATTTGCTTAATCTTTCTAGACACTTTAATGTTACTTGTGAACTCTTTCACATTAAGCAATTGGTTTCTAAAATTGTATTATTATTATTTATTCATGAAAGTAGTAGTTAATTCATAATGACAATTGAAATCTCTCTACACTCCCCTGCACCTGTGCCTGTTGGAATTTGTGGTGAAATTATAACATCATGGTTCTATAATAATAGTAAACTGCTCAGAAGTTTGGGGGGCATGTTTCGGCCCCCAAAAAACTGCTTCTCAACAGCAGCAATACAGTAATAGGAATCTTAGTTTATATTCAGTTGCTCCCCACGTAAAAAAAATAAAGCATGGCAGTGAATCTCTCTCACTATTTATTCTACTACTGCTCCAGAGCTCTTCAGTGATTCTTTTAGGCAGATGGTCATAATTTCTAAACTTCTTAAATTTGAAAGTGCCTTCAGCTGAAGTAGGCAGCAACATCTCAATTCTTGTATTGCAATTCTGGGCACATCCAGATCAAGCAGCCCTGGATTGATAAACCGTATTGCTGTACTATTGGTTACAATGCCATTCTCCTTTCCTGGAGGGAACAAACTCAGGTATGAGAGCTTACTTACAGGGGGATTCATCATTTCGAAGTGATGACAGCAGAATGATGATGTGTTAAACAAAAAGGGTGGGGAGCCAATAGTGTGCTGGTGGCTGCATCACAGCGGTATGTTTTAACCCACCACGGTTGCAGCCACACCGCACACTATCGCCCCCATAGCGCCATGGCAAAAGGTGGTGTTACCCACACTACTGCCGGCGATATTGTCCAAAACAGTTCTGCCACCTCATTTGCCTTAACCCTGCTCAAACTCCTCCCTAACTCCACCCCTTTCCCCAATTTAAATTTAGCCGCTGCATTGCTGTAGTTAGTACATGCAGTAGGGCGTTATTGCATGCGATAACTGTCTGACGCACAAGATAAGCCCACATCGCGTTTTGATAAATGACCCTGTTAGTTTATAATCTAAGACCTCTGTGCTAAACATTTCAGTAAGGTTGTTAATATTTACTATTTTAATAGTTTAAAATATTTCAGCCTGAGACTAATTTGAACAAGCATTTTACATGTGAAAATGTTTGCATCAGTAAGATAATATGGGGCAGATTTTTAAAAAATACGCGAGTGCGTACTTTTGTTCACGCACCAGGCGCGAACAAAAGTACGCTGGATTTTATAAGATGCGTGCGTAGCCGTGCATATCTTATAAAATCCGGGATCGGCGCGCACAAGGGGGTGCACATTTGTGCAACCTGCGCGCGCCGAGCCCAGTGCGAGCTGCATGTTCCCTCTGAGGCCGCTCCGATTTCGGAGCGGCCTCGGAGGGAACTTTTCTTCGCCCTCCCCCCACCTTCCCCTCCCCTCCCTTACCTAACCCACCCCCAGCCCTATCTAAATCCCCCCCTTACCTTTGTCGGCAAAGATACGCCTGCTTTCAGCAGGCGTAACTTTGCGCGCGTCGCCGGCAGCCCCGCTCCGTCCTCCGGTCCCGGGGACTGGTCCGGAGGCCTCGACCACGCCCCCGGGCCCGCCCCCAAAATGCCAGGGCACGCCCCCGAAACGCCACGTCGTTTCAGAAAACGCCCCCGGACACGCCCCCTCCCTCCCCTTTTCGAAAGCCCCGGGACTTACACGCGTCCCGGGGCTTTACGCGCGCCGGCAGCCTATGCAAAATAGGCGCACCGGCGTGCGGGCCTTTAAAAATCCGCCCCTATATGAGTAGTATTTTTTGGTCTGATGGGTTAGTGATAGTGCTTTACACTGACATGCATTTTGATCTGAGTTTCATTCCCAGAGGTCTTCCTACTTCCTAATTTGGCTGGAGCTGGATCTAGGACTGGGTTGCTGTGCATATCTGGCATCTGTAGCCCCTGTAGGGGAGAGAGTCATTGCTATGACACAATGGTGACACTCAGAGGTCCATATTCAGCCACTATCCAGCTAGCCCGATAAACATATCTGAAAAACATATCGCGCTAATAGTAATTTATCCAGGATAGTCAGTGGCACAGCTTTTAAATATACTAGTTAAAAGTTAGCCGGATAAGTTTATCTGGCTAATTTTAGGACAGATCTCAGGCATGACCAGAGATAGCTGAATACGTTATCCTGCTAACTCTGAATATTGTTGCTAACCAGAGAACTCAGCTCTCCCCAGTTACATCCCTGCCCTGCCAGCCCACCACATAGCTGGCTTACTATTTAGCTGGGTAATAGGGATGTGAATCGTTTTGTCGATTTAAAATATCGTCCGATATATTTCAAATCGTCAAAAATCGTTAGAGGCGATATTTAATAGGAATTCCCCCGATTTATTGTCAAAAATCGTAAATCGGGGGAAAGGGGAGGGGAAGGGGAGGGTGGGAAAACCGGCACACTAAAATATCCCTAAAACCCACCCCGACCCTTTAAAATAAATCCCCCACCCTCCCTAACCCCCCCAAAATGTCTTAAATTACCTGGGGTCCAGTGGGGGGGGTCCCATTGTGATCTTCCATTCTCGGGCCACGGGTGCATTGATAGAAATGGCGCTGGCGCCATTTTGCTTCCTGTCCCCTGACGTCACGAGCGTAGGAGATCGCTCCCAGACCCCCGCTGGACCCCCAGGGACTTTTGTCCAGCTTGGGGGGGCCTCCTGACCCCCACAAGACTTGCCAAAAGTCCAGCGGGGGTCCGGGAATGACCTCCTGCACTCAAATCGTGTTGCCGTACGGCCGGCGCCATTTTGCAATATGGCCGGTACCATTTTGCAAAATGGCGCCGGCCGTACGGCAACACGATTCGAGTGCAAGAGGTCGTTCCCGGACCCCCGCTGGACATTTGGCAAGTCTTGTGGGGTCAGGAGGCCCCCCCAAGCTGGCCAAAAGTCCCTGGGGGTCCAGCGGGGGTCCAGGAGCGATCTCCTACGCTCGTGATGTCGGGGGACAGGAAGCAAAATGGCGCCGGCGCTACCTTTGCCCTGTCATATGACAGGGCAAAGGTAGCGCCAGCGCCATTTCTATCAACGCACCCGTGGCCCGAGATTGTAAGATCACAACGGGACCCCCCCACTGGACCCCAGGTAATTTAAGACATTTTGGGGGGGTTCGGGAGGGTGGGGGATTTATTTTAAAGGGTCGGGGTGGGTTTTAGGGATGTTTTAGTGTGCCGGTTTTCCCGCCCTCCCCCGATTTACGATTTACACGATATTTAAAAAAACAAAACCACGACGATCTGATTCCCTCCCCCCCCAAGCCGAAATCGATCGTTAAGACGATCGATCACACGATTCACATCTCTACTGGGTAAGTAGTTATCCCACCATGTGGTGGCCCCTGAATCCAGACAGATATTTAGCCGCTGCTGCTTTTCTGGATAAGTAACAACGTATCCAGCTAATTGGTGCTGAATATGGACCTCTTAGCAGCCAGGATTTAGGGCCCATGGTTTCAGTGTCCCACAAAGGAAGCTGTTGCATGATCCCAAACTAAGGACTGCTGCTGGAATGACTGGACCAAGAAAGATGGACGAGGATATAAAATAGGAAAATAAAAAACCTCACATATTTGTAACTAAAGGCTCATGCCACCAGATCCCAGACCTCCTATCAAATGAGTTCAAAACCCCAAAGGAGCTGAAGGAAATTTCCAGGTGAAACAAAATGTAAGATTTCTGAGAAATCATGTCACAGAAAGTAAGATTTCAGGAAAGCAAATCTTAAGTTCAAAGAAATATAGCATTTGAATAAGTCAGCTTGGCATTCATTCGTAGAGATGTGAATCGTGTCCTCGATCGCCTTAACGATCGATTTCGGCTGGGAGGGGGAGGGAATTGTATTGTTGCCGTTTGGGGTGGTAAAATATCGTGAAAAATCGTGAAAAATCGAAAAAACGTAAAATCGCAAAACCGGCACATTAAAACCCCCTAAAACCCACCCCCGACCCTTTAAATTAAATCCCCCACCCCCAAATGACTTAAATAACCTGCGGGTCCAGTGGCAGTCCGGAACGGCAGCGGTCCGGAACGGGCTCCTACTACTGAATCTTGTTGTCTTCAGCCAGCGCCATTTTCCAAAATGGCGCCGAAAAATGGCGGCGGCCATAGACGAACACGATTGGACGGCAGGAGGTCCTTCCGGACCCCTGCTGGACTTTTGGCAAGCCTTGTGGGGGTCAGGAGGCCCCCCCCCAAGCTGGCCAAAAGTTCCTGGAGGTCCAGCGGGGGTCAGGGAGCGATTTCCCGCCGCGAATCGTTTTCGTACGTAAAATGGCGCCGGCAGGAGATCGACTGCAGGAGGTCGTTCAGCGAGGGTTCCGGCGCCTCGCTGAACGACCTCCTGCAGTCGATCTCCTGCCGGCGCCATTTTCCGTACGAAAACGATTCACGGCGGGAAATCGCTCCCTGACCCCCGCTGGACCTCCAGGAACTTTTGGCCAGCTTGGGGGGGGCCTCCTGACCCCCACAAGACTTGCCAAAAGTCCAGCGGGGGTCCGGAAGGACCTCCTGCCGTCCAATCGTGTTCGTCTATGGCCGCCGCCATTTTTCAGCGCCATTTTGGAAAATGGCGCCGGCTGAAGACAACAAGATTCAGTAGCATGAGCCCGTTCCGGACCGCTGCCGTTCCGGACCGCCGCTGGACCCGCAGGTTATTTAAGTCATTTGGGGGGGGTTCGGGAGGGTGGAGGATTTAATTTAAAGGGTCGGGGGTGGGTTTTAGGGGGTTTTAGTGTGCCGGCTCACGATTCTAACGATTTATAACGATAAATCGTTAGAATCTCTATTGTATTGTGTTCCATAACGGTTTAAGACAATATTAAAATTATCGGACGATAATTTTAATCGTCCTAAAACGATTCACATCCCTATTCATTCGCCTAAGTAGAGTCTTGAGATGTTTGAGTAATGATATGTTATCCTAACTTTGAAAAGAGGCTTCCATGGAGTACAGGTTGAGGGAATTTAGACTGGGCCCCTTATTATTCATTTTTTAAAATGCAAACATAAGAACATAAGAATTATCATGCTGGATCAGACCAAGGCCCTTCAAGCCCAGCATCCTGTCTCCGACAGTGGTAAATACAGGTCGCAAACACCTGGCACATCCCATAAAGTAGATCTAACTCCTACTACTCACTCCCAGGGATAGAAATAGCTTTCTTTAGTCTGCCTGTGTTGTGGACTTTTCCTACAGGGATTTGTCAAAACCTCTTTTAAGCCCCAGTATGCTAATCACCTTGATCACGTACTCTGGCAACAGATTCCACAGCTTGATAGGGCGCCAAGAGAAAAAACTACTTTCTTCAATATGTTTTAATGTGCTGGTTATTCATTTCATGGAGTGTCCCCTTCTTTTAGTAGTATTAGAAAGGATAAATTACCATCCTATATTTATCTGCTGCACCCATGATTTGATAAACTTCTACCATGTCCTCTCTCAGCCTTCTCTTTTCTAAGCTGAAGGGTTTGAGCCTGCATAGCCTCTCATCATAGGAAAGATGGTCCATTACCTTTATCATTTTACTTGGCCTCCTCTGCACCTTTTCTGGTTCTTCAATGTCTTTCCTGAGATTGGGCAACCAGAACTGCACACAGTATTCAAGGTATGGTTGCACCTTGGCTCGATTCAGAGGCTATATGATATTTTCCATTTTATTCTCCATTTCTTTTTGGATCATTCCTAACATTCTTTTTCGACCACCACCATACATTCAGCAAAGGACTTCAACGCATTGTCCAAAAGAACTCCAAGGTCCTTTTCCTGGGTAGTGACTCCCAATACAGTACCCAGCATTGCATATCCATAACTGGAATTGTTTTTCCCTATTTACATCACTTTGCCATTCAGTTGCTCAGTATGGATGTGCATGAAAAGCATTTTTGTTTCGTTTTTTAAATTTATTTTTAAAAAATGTTTGTTTCTTTGGTGTCATTGTCCTCTTTTATTTTTTCATTTAATTTTCCTAACATTTTTAGTGGGCTCTAATTCAATTAAAGATGAATTTTAAAAGCCCAGTATGCATTAATTAGGGGATGCATAAATAAGTCAGGCTCTCGCGTGTCGAACGGATTAAAAAAACCATCGAGATACGCACATATCTCCCACAGCACGTGCATGTAGAAAGTTTTCAAAAAGGGGCAGGGTGTGTGCCTGGTCTGGGTGGGGCATGGACATTTTGGGGTGTGAACAAGAGATATGCGTGTAAATACTTACGTGATCTGGTGCACACTGAGGCCTCCTACCAAGTAAATTTATTTCTGCTATGGATGCCATGTCAGTTAAAAAAATAAAGAAAACAAGGCAAGTTCTGTGGGGTTTTAAGGGTCGGGGCTAACTGGGACAGTGAAGGCTATCAAACCAGGGTAGTAGGAGGACCTGCCTCTTAACTGGGAAAACTGGGAATGAACTGGTAAAACTGGAAAGGTGTTGGCATGCACCTCTTAAAATTCCCTAATTTACACAGTAGAAATGAGATTTGTGCGCCTAGTTAAATTTGGTGCACATGTGTGTGCAGCTATGCTATTTTATAACATGTGCAGTGGCATATCACATGTTGGGTTTGGGTATTTGTAAGAATTATTATACCACAAATCCATTTACTGATGTTGCTCTGATTTTAAAGTTGGACAAACTTAGAATGAGCTGCATTTTCAATTGTATTCCCCATCACCAATCTATATAAGATCTGTGGCATGTAATCCTTATTAATATTTTCCAAACTGGCAAAGGACATGACATGTACGTGTTAAGTTGGCAGTATTGCTCTACTTTCACTACTATTTTTAGCCTTCAAACCAAAAGAGAGAAAGTCAGAGTTTCATAAACTGTCTTCATTTTAAAGTTTTACAGCATATCCCAGTTGCTTATGTAACACCCTGATGGGGTCATAAACTGTTGGGTGGAAATTTCCTATTGTTTAAGAGTCATTCCTTCTGTGTGTTGCATGTGCCGGCCACAGCAGGCCCACGGCCAGGTCCTCATTTGCCTGTTCCAGCATCTGGCTCTACTTCCCTTGCGGCCATGGGCCGCCACCTTCAACCTCAGGCCACCCCCGATGCTCCTGACTCCACGACGGATGTCCATGCTCCGAGGCGGGCCTACCCGCGTGGTCCGCGGGGAGATGCCACCATCCTGTGCTGCGCCCCTCCCTAGGCGCACGCGTGCAATTCTCCTCTTCCTTTAAAGGGGCCGTGGTGGGAAACTCACCAGCGGCTCCGGATGATGATGTCACTGGGTCCCGGTGTATATAAGGCCGGGCCCAGCCTCAGTTAGTTGCCTTTGAAACATGTATCCACGCTGGTCACGTACTTCGTTGCCTCCTCTGGTGATTCCTTCATGTTCCTGTCTCATCCATGTTCCTGATCCTGGTCCTGATTCTCTTCCTTGTTCCTGTGTCCTGCGTTACTCTACTTGTTCTACGGATTGACTCCTGGACATAACCTCTTCTTTGCCTGACCATGCTACTGATCGCCTCCTGGACCCGACCTCTGCTTTGCCTGACCATGCTACTGATCGTCTCCTGGACCCGATCTCTGCTTTGCCTGACCACGCTTCTGATCATCTTCTGGACCCGACCTCTGCCTTGCCTGACTATGCTATTGTTTATCTCCCGGACTTGACCATTGCCTTGCCTTACCATTCTACTTTGCCTGCCACCTGCCCAGACTCCAGCCTGTCCAATGATTTTTCTGCTATACTTATTCTGGACTTGGTCTCTCAGGCTTCAGCCTGTTCTTACTTGGGCACCTCCAGTCTGCCTCTCGTACCACTTGGCGCCCGGATCTCTGGGACTCTGCCTCATCCAGATCTGATCCTCTGCCCTTACCACTGCTGGTCCCTGGCTGATCTATTCTTCGTCCACAAGAAGACCTAAGATGGAGGCCCTCCTAACTCCAGCCTGCCCCAGTACCCAAGGACTCAATCTGTGTGGAACAAGAGCTGGTATTGGTGAAGCTCCAGCCGGTCTCCATAAGTCAGCCAGCTCTGCCTACCAATGGTGGGGACCCGTAGGGCTTGCTCTTCGAGTAGCGTCAACCCCACCTCGGCTCAAGGGTCCACTTCCTGTGCAACAGGGCGCAACACTGGGAGGATGACTGAGTGAAATCTTGTGGGCTGGAGCAGAAAACACACTGACTCCAGCCTTTACTAATGCCCCAATTTATGCCCAGACGAGGATAGTCAATTTTTCATATGTGGGCAAGTAAAGGGCTTTTGTGCCTTTCCCAAACCTTTCCTACCACATCCAATGTCATGTACAGCTTCCAGGAGCTGCGTGATAAGTTCCAACTTCCTAGAGAGGATTTTTATGTGTATCTCCAATTATGACATTATGTATTCAAAATGAACCTACATAAATTTCCTACAGCCAAACGGCTGTTGCTAGAAACCCTATTTTGTTTAAGGCCCTCCTTGAAATTTTCCTGTTCTATGTTCTCAATATTATTGAAGTCACAAACTGATACAACCGCATATACAGATATCCTGAATAAGTGGAATAAAAATCCTGTCATATCCCTGACTTCGGCAAATGTGAAACATTATTTGGTTCCTGGCAAATTACGGAGAATGCCAACTTGAGAGAGATGCAATTTAAATTTATCTGGCAACTCTATTTTTCTAATGTGACAGCTTTCAGAGCGTGAATTTGTTCGTCACCTCTTTGCTTGAAATGTGGCATGGATAATGGAGATTACATACGTTTTTGGGAATGTCCTAAAATTCAGAGGTTTTGGTTGAACATAACTTCTTACTGCTCTAAGATTTGTGAATGCCCTTTACCCTTGGACCCTATGTTATGGATGTTTGGGGTACAGTCTGTTACTGCTCAAATACTGACCAAATATCAAAAGGCTTTCCTGGACAAAGCTGGGTTAATGGCTAAACGGGTTATATTGAGTGTCTGGATATCCAAGGACTCATCAAATTTTAACCACTGGGGCAGACAAATTTTACGGTTAGCTACCTTCGGTATATGACAGCCATGACACTAAGTGTTCAAAAACAAAAGCTCAAAGGCAGGGTTTGGTCTTGCTTTATTTGGTGACAACCTGCTGACTTGGTTAAGCACTTGTACTTACCAAATATAAGCAGGAACATCCTTGGCCATCCAAAGTAATTTGATTCAACTGGACATACTTTGATATAATCAGTTATAATCAAATATCAATCATCTACCAGTTACACATCTAGAAGCCATCATGATGACTATGACTCCACCTAATTCCCATTATACCATCTGTCTGGAAGGGTCACACTAATTTGAATCTGGCAAATTATTATTTTGTATACTGGGCTATACAGACAAGTCTTTATATGTGCATGACCCATTGTGCAAACACAATAGAGTTCTACTTTCGATAGATCTGGTGGACTTACAATTCATCAGGCTTAACCGTTATGCACAGAGAAGGAGGTGGGGGGGGGGGGGGGGGGAGGGAGAGGGAGGGACTCTGGGTGAAAAGTTGATCCAAATACTACTTTGTTGGTAGACCCATTTATAAGTGACTACTCTGTACTTTAGAGGTAATTTAGTTTAAGGGTCAAATGTTTACTCCACATGGCAATCTCATTCTCCCTTTGCAGTTACAATGTTTTCTTGTGTTTCTAATGCCTTAATAGAGTGTTCTGTATGGTCATCAATCTACTAGATCTTCTATTGATGTAGTACGGTGCCATATATGACCTTGCCATCTGTTATTGTAAAAGTTACAAGATAGTATCACTGTATGTAATAATTTGGATTATTGCAAAATGAATAAAAATATATATATTAAGAAAAAAAACAAACATGCGACTCCAACATTGCTCTATGCTTCAATGGCAAGAGGAAATGTGTAAAAAAGGATATGCATTCACAAATAAGTGGGGGAGTAGCTTGCTTGTTGCAGTGGTTACTACCCCAAACCAAATAAGCCTGATACTTCACTTTCAATGCATATCCAGTGTAGCTCTCTGCTTCAACGGCAGAGGGGAATGAAGATAAGAAGATTTACATTCAGACAACAACCAACAAGGACTGAATTGCATAGTCTGGGTAAACAAATAAGCGTGGATGTAGCTTGCTTGTTGTGGTGGTTACTACCCCTAAACAATTAAGCTTGATACTTCACTTTGATGCAGCTTCAGCACTGCTCTTTACATCAATGGCAGGGGTGGAAGGTAATTAGAACCAAAACATTACTAATAAGGGCCAAGAGTAACAGATAAGTATGAGAAAAATAAGTATGAAAGCTTGCTGGGCAGACTGGATGGGCCATTTGGTCTTCTTCTGCCGTCATTTCTATGTTTCTATGTTTCTTTGATCTGTGACTACATCCATAAATTCAGGCTGGTTCAATATTGAACACTAACACATTGTATCAAATTTCTAAAAAAACAAATTGTAACTTTATTTTCTGGTATATCCAGCTATCTAAAAACTAATTACATGGATGAGAAGGTATTTCTCAAAATACTGAACATGTCAGAAAATCATGGGATTCCATATAGTATGATTGATTATTACAATCACTGCTGACTATACATGGTCAACTTTTATCCTCTCCACTGCTTTTTCTCTCTTTCAGCTGTATGGGAGGGCTAGTGTTTTTTTCCTTCAGGCATACCAATACAAAAACTCTTATCCAATGAGCACACAAATACATAAGCACAAAATTCCATGACAGTACAGTATACCATCACTTTTTCAAGGGTGGTTCACACATCAAAATAGTCATGAACCTCTTTACCCAAAACTCCGCATTAGCAAGGATAGCTCAGGCCAACCTCAATACAACTCACCCCACTCATCAACATAGTCTCTTCCCTTCCTCAGAGCATCTTGCTCTGCCCCTTTTGGGTAGGTCCTCTAGAAAAGGACAACACCACTCCATACTCTGGCCACTGGCCTCTCCATTTCCCCTTTTAGAGACGAGAAATCTCTTTTTCCATCTGTGCTAGATTCACCAGACCCACACATCAAGAACTTACTAGGGCAGTTTCTCACTGGGATAATTTACCCACTCCTGCATGGCTTTCTCTGGTATGATAGTTCTCCTGGGGATGGGTGTGGGGAACTCAATCCTTGCTATTTTTTCACTCCTCTGCTCCAGTCCAAATATGAAGGGGGATGATTTTCACTCCACTTCTTCTCAGCTTTGGGCCTCTCCCCTTGAGGGGAAGAGCCCTTGCAGGGTCCCAGTCCCCTGGGAGGGTCCCTGAACCTCCCAGTTCACTGGCTGGGAACTCTAGCCAAGTACATAACAAGAGGTCTCTAATGTCCACCCTATACTGGAGAGGACAGGGAAGTTAATGGCAAAACCCACCAAAACCTTTCCCTTTTATATGGCCTGCTCAGTAGAGTCCACCAATGAGAGATACCCAAACCTTTAAAGGAGCATATATAATTTTCCCCACAATCACATTAAACATATTTACATCCTAACTCATTCCCTTAAAGTGTCATCCAGTGGTCACTTCATGGTACTACATGATAACTACTTAACCTATATTCTAACATGTCAGAACATAATGAGAGGAGAGTCTCCCCCAACCAGATGGTTTTGTACATTTCTACACAGGAATAAAAAACAGGGTCAATTCTAGGGGGTTGCCACACAATTGAAAATAAAGGAAGGGGGCACACATGAGCCAAGACAAGATAATTGCCTGAACGTTTTGCTCTTCCTGGATGTGTATGTGTGTGTGTTTTTTTGAGGGGGAGGGGTACTGTGGGGAGGTAATGTATGATAAAGTTGTGTATGTAAAGGGATTTGAGGGATGTGTGGGTTCTTAGGGACATGGCTTTTTGTGTAGTTTTTTGTGTGTGTTTTCAGGTTTGTGTGTGTGTGTGTGTGTGTGCATGCATGCATATGAGGGTTGTAGAACAATATTGTAGGTTTCAGCAAAAAAAAAAAAAAAAAATTAAATTTTTTCAAAGAAAAGCAAAAATAAAAAGGAAGACATTAGACCAGTGATTGTACCGACCGGTGCAAAAAGTTTCTGTTCATTATCAGAATTCTATGCCGGTGCTGAGGTCTTATCTTCCGTATAAATAATAGGGATGTGAATCAGGCTTCGGACGATTGAAAATATCGATATTTTCAAAATCGTCAGAAATTGGGGGCTCTCCCAAAAAGATAGGAAAACTCCACGATATTGATCGTGGGGCTTCCCTTATCATTTTGGGGGAGGGCGGGAAAAACGGCACACAAAAATAACTCCTAAACCCACCCCGACCCTTTAAAAGTAACCCCTTAGATTCCCCCACCCTCCCGACCCCCCCAAAACCTTTTTACAGGTTCTCCCGCTCCGGGCCGTCCTCCGGCTACCGGGCCGTCCTTTGCCCTTACCTTGTGACAGGGTATCCGTGCCATTGGCCAGATCCTGTCACATGGTAGGAGCACTGGATGGCCGGCGCCATCTTGTGCTCCTACCATGTGACAAGGGCTGACCAATGGCACCGGTAGCCCCTGTGACATAGTAAGGGCAAGTCTATTGGTGCCATTTTGGTTCCTGGCACCCGACGGCATGAGTGCAGGAGATCACTCCCGGACACCCGCTGGACCCCCAGGGACTTTTGGCCAGCTTGGGGGACCTCCTGACCCCCACAAGACTTGCCAAAAGTCCAGCGGGGGTCCGGGAGCGACCTCCTGCACTCAGGCCATATTGCCAGTATTCAAAATGGTGCCGGCGCTACCTTTGCCCTCACTATGTGACATATGAGGGCAAAGGCTAGCGCCGGCGCCATTTTAAATACTGGCAATACGTCCCGAGTGCAGGAGGTCGCTCCTGGACCCCCGCTGGACTTTTGGCAAGTCTTGTGGGGGTCAGGAGGTCCCCCCAAGCTGGCCAAAAGTCCCTGGGGGTCCAGCGGGGGTCCGGGAGCGATCTCCTGCACTCGTGCCGTCAGGTGCCAGGAACCAAAATGGCGCTGATAGCCTTGCTCTTACTATGTCACAGGGGCTACCGGTGCCATTGGTCAGCCCCTGTCACATGGTAGGAGCACAAGATGGCACCGGCCATCCAGTGCTCCTACCATGTGACAGGATCCAGTCAATGGCACGGATACCTTGTCACAAGGTAAGGGCAAAGGACGGCCCGGTAGCCGGAGGACGGCATGAGCAGGAGATCACGGGGGATCGCTCCCGGGACCCCACTGGACCACCAGGTACCTGTAAAAAGGTTTTGGTGGGGTCGGGAGGGTGGGAGAAGCTAAGGAGATACTTTTAAAGAGTTGGGGTGGGTTTTTTGTTTATCGGCTGGGCAGCCGATAAACAAAACGCGAACGGGCCTGATGGGAAAAAACCCACATGTGAATCTGAACCGGAATCCGAACCGATTCCGGTTCCTATTCAAATCTCTAATAAATAACATTTTTCAACATTTGGAAAGGACTTCTTCCGGTATTGGATGTAGTGATATTTAATATTATAACACATGATGAGATAATTCTAAAAACGTGATAATAAAAGTAATATTTTAATGGTATGATGCAACTTCAAATTGTAAGATTAATTTAAGTGCCAATAACAGAAATATTAACTAGTGAATTTTCTTGGTTTCAATTGTTAACTAGTTAATCCATGATTTTTCAACATTTATTTTCCTTATCTCCATAAGGGGTGTAGGTGTGGGTAGGTATGTTGGGAGCAAATTTGTGTGTGGGTGTGAGGTGCAAGTGTGGGATGGAGGCATGTAGGAATGTGGAGATTGAGTGGGTGTTGAGACCGTTGCTGCCCAACGTCTCCACTATGCCCACCTTACTGCTTTGGCGACTCTAACTTTGCCTGTTGGAAGTTTGGCTGCCGCAGCGTCATCTTGCCGTTCCCCTCCAGCGTCCCCGGACTGGCTGGATGCTGCTCTCCACCATGTTTCCCAGCAGCCTAAGGGAGCGCGCGCAGTGCGGCCCCAACTCAAGTACCAGCAGTAGCGTGAACCTCAGGGGCATCCCCCTGAGGTGTCATCATCCTCACCGGATATTTAAGGACTCTGAAATCGCTAATGAATCGGGTTAGCAAAGGTTTACCTGGTTTTCCTCCAGGTATCGGCAGATGGGATTCGCTCTCCGCATACCTTGCTACTCTGTCTCCTCGGACTTAGCAGGGGTACCCGCTCCTCGAGGGCCTCACTTTCTCTTTTGCTTTTCAGATCGCAGTCTGGAACCGGTACTCACTCCTTGAGGGCCCTCGTTCCTGGACTTGCTACAGTATACCACTTCTGCCAGGAAGTCATCACTGCCTACAACATCAGTGAGTTACCATCTCTCTCTCAGAGCATTCTCTGGAACCAGGTACTCGCTCCTCAAGGGCCTACTTCATTCCAGCTCCTGGGCTGCTTCTAAGATACTATTGTGTGAGTGTTACCATCAAGGTTCTGTTCCTGAACTCTGCATACCCTGCCTACTCACTATATTCAGTTTCTCTACAGCTCAGTTATCCAGGATCCCTGTTCTAGTATCTGAGGGACTACAGCCCAGCTGGGCACTTCAGCTCACTACTGCCACCTCTGGTGGTTCGATATACTGTTTAATAAAAGAACTAGTGTGTGTCTGTCTCCATACTCTGAGCCTGATCGGTGGTCCCTCTCGGGATCTTCCCCCCGGGGGCGTGGTCATCTGCTACTGGCCCAAGGATCCACCCACAACTACCACAAACACTAACAGTGGGGTGGGGTGTGGAGGGTTGTGTTTGGGTGAATGTGAGAGTGTGTGTGAAAGAAAGGCTATATGGGTATTTATATGGTGGGTGGATGTGAAGGTATGTCTTTTGGTGTGTGAAGTGTGTGTGAGGGGTCAGGTTGTTGGGTCAGTAGGAAGTGGATGTTGGGCATGTATGTGAGTCTGTGTAGGTGTGTATTGGAAGGGCATGTCACTGGTAGCTATGACCTATGACACTTCCTGGGAGATTATCCATGTGTCTCTTGAAGTTCACTACTTTTGTATCCAGTTGGTAAGTCCATATTTATTTATTTAATGTCCTGCCTTTCCCTTATATTGTACATGAAATAATTTATGCCTATGAAATGATGAGTAGCCTGAAGTGAGTGAAATAATAATGACCCCATTGCCAGCACTGAGATTAATAACTACTAGGACAGGCACTGAGGCCAATGGCCACAGGGCAGAGTATCCACACACACCCAGTCACACCCACCCACACCCACACAAACATACAAGCAGCACTTTAGCTATGCGTGCTATGAGTGCAGAGCTTCAGCAAATGGTCAGACATAGAAAAAGTGTCAAATTTCTCAAAAAAGCCAAACAGTGACACCATAGAGCATCACACTAAGGGTAAGTCAGAGCAGACAGTAACAGTATGAAGAAATATAGTCTGCAGAGTGGCAATATGTACAGACTAGGAGTGCTGGTCTTTCTTTGCTTCTTTGTTTCTTTATTCTACACATTTAATTAATCACATATCTTATATGTAGTAGTCTAAGCGATGTACAATAAAAAAGGAACTGAATGCAAATCAAATTAATTCATTAAAAAATCATGTAAATATATAAATTATACATAAGCATAAATTGTATGTAAAATAACAGTTAAATACATAAATTATAAATAAGCATAACAGCTGAATTGATAAAGAGCTAACAATATTTAATTTAAAAGACACTAAATAAAATAAAATCATCAGTACAAGCTACTTATAAAATTAATAATTAAGTAATAAGATATTTAAAATTAAAATCAAATAAGAGACAAAAAACACAGTGCTATAGAGTACGAAATAAAAAATAAGAAAACCCACTTATCAACCTGAATAAAATACTAAAATAAAAACAATGGAAAATCAAAGTTAACTGGCTAGAAAGACTTGCAGAAAAGAAAAGTCTTTAAGGCTTTCCTGAGCTTAAGATAATCTTTTCCTAAACACAGGTCTTTTTGTCTATGAAATGATAGGTAGCTTAAAGTGGGTGAAATAATGACCCCACCACCAGCACTGAGATAATATAACTAGGACAGACACTGAAACCAGTGAGCTACTGGCAGAGCTCCCCATACACGCACACAAACTGAGATGTTAAGCTAGTTATGTGTGATTGTGCAAGAATCAATGGCCACAGACACAAAGTAATTTTTCACATGAAAGGCAAAGCAGACAGTGACACTTAACTATAAGTTAAGCAAAAGCAGCAGTGAGTGACTGCCTGCCTGCAGTGCCCCACTGCTACTGAATTGTACCTATACCTTAATGCCCACTTCCCCACCTGGCCTAGTGACTTAGAAGACTGACACAAAATCAAATTAATCAATTAATGCAATGATTAATTAGAAATTATAATAACCATTAGAGATGTGCTTCGGGTAAACATTTAATGTCGGGCTTCATTTCAAGGCCCCCCTCCCCCGCGGGAATTTTGTTTTTCCCGTGGTTCAGGGTTTTTTTTCCAGGGGTCCCGATTTTCAGGTTAGTGCACCCTAACCTGGCAGAATTAGTGCACGCTATCGGGAGTTAGCACACACTAACTCAAAAATGAAATTTTTCTGAAATTTCAGAAAAAATCAATCGTTTTTCAGTTCTCCCGAACCATTCTGAATTAGGCAATTTCGTTGACATTGCCTAATTCGGGAAAAATGATTGTACATCCCTAATAACCATGTCAAAAGAACAATACATGAATGCTGCTATCTCCTTAAGTGCCCCAAAGTAAAGCAGTAGACAGCCAAAGCCTTATTTTTTATATCTGGTCTCAAATTCGGAGAAAAGAAATAATCACATGATTGGCAGATTCAAACTATACTTTTGCCACTTATCATATCCCTTCTAAAAGAATTAAAAAAAACAGGATTGGTAGACTCAAACTATGCATATCACAAAATGCCAGGCCCCTTCACAAAAAGACCATGGATTGGAAAATGTCTATCTGTGTTTTGCATGTGTTTTGCTATAGGGATGTGCAGCAGGGACGGATTCATCCCATTCGGTATTCGTATTCGTTGGGACCCAAATCCGTTGCATCCATTCTCAGGGGGACCCCAGTCCGTTCATTAGTTACATATGTATTCGTTTCCCCCCAAAAACCCCATCCCAACCCTTTACATTTAATTTACTACAACCTCCCACCCTCCTGACCCCCCCAAGACTTGCCAAAAGTCCCTGGTGGTCCAGCAGGGGTCCTGGAGTGATCTCCTGCACTCGGGCCGTCGGCTGCCGGTATTCAAAATGGCACCGATAGTCTTTGCCCTTACTATGTCGGCCCCTGTCACATGGTAGGAGCAGAAGATGGCACCGGTGGGGGGGTCAGGAGGGTAGGGGTTTATTCGTTAGTGATATGTTGTATTCGTGGAGGTTCACTATACGTTTCGTGACCCCCACGAATACAATGAATAGGGCATATATGTTGCGGATTGCCAATACGTTGCAAACGAATGCACACCCCTAGTATGCTGTGGACTTTGCAGTAGAAGCAGTTCTGTGCTTTTTCCCCTATGCCTGACTATCCACAATAGAACACTGCCTCCAATCTTAAGACTATTTAGTTTCCTGAGGAGTCTCTCATGGAGGACTTTATCAAATGCATTCTGAAAATCCAAATATACAATATCAACCTCCACACCTTTATTTACACATTTATTTACACCATCAAAATATTCTAAAAGATTGGAAAGACAAGACTTCCTGTTGCTAGCACCATATTAACTCTTTTACTTTAAGCCATGTCTATTTATATGGCCAGTGAGTTTCTTTTTAAGATTGGCTGATACCATTTTGCCTGACACCAATGCTAGACTCATAGGTTTATAATTTTCTAAATCATACTGGAGCCCTTTTTAAAAATCAGTGACACATTGGCTACAATCCAGTCTTCAGGAACTGAAACTGTTTAAAATGATAGGTTACATATTATATGTAACAGGATAGTGATTTCATGCTTTAGCTCTTTTAGAGCTCTGGGGTAGAATCCATCTGGTCCCAGTAATATACTTTAGTTTGTCAATCTGATCCATTACCTTTTCCATTGTCACATATATTTATTTCAGTTGCTCAGAATCTCCACCATTAAAGAATGTTTTATGTGTGAGTATGTTCCCAACATCCTCCTCCATAAAGACTGAGGCAAATAATTCATTCAGTTTTTCTGATATTTCTTGACCTTCCTAAATACCCATTTTGACTCCTGGTCATCTAGCAACCTAATAGATTCCCTCACAGGCTTTTTGCTTTAAGATCATGAGAGATCTTGAATGAGTAGATGTGACTTGGTTATTTACACTTTCGAATAACAGGACAAGGGGGCATTCCATGAAGTTAGCAAGTAGCACATTTAAGACTAATCGGAGAAAATTATTTTTCACTCAATGAACAATAAAGCTCTGTAATTTGTTGCCAGAGATGTGGTTAGTGCAGTTAGTGTAGCTGGGTTCAAAAAAGGTTTGGATAAGTTCTTGGAGGAGAAGTCCATTAATGGCTATTAATCAATTTTACTTAGGGAATAGCCACTGCTATTAACTGCATCAGTAGCATGGGATCTTCTTAGTGTTTGGGTAATTGCCAGGTTCTTGTGGCCTGGTTTGGCCTCTGTTGGAAACAGGATGCTGGGCTTGATGGACCCTTGATCTGACCCAGCATGGCAATTTCTTATGTTCTTATGTAAAAATTATTATTAGTTTTTGACTCAATGGCAAGCGTTTTCTCAAAGTCTCTTTTCTCCTAACTACTAACTTGACAGTGCTTATGCTATGCCTATTTCCTTCATTTGTGTCTGCTTTCCATTTTTTTAATGATGCTCTTTTACTGCTTCCTTTATCTGACCATTAAACCATGGTGGCTATTGTTTTGTCTTCCTTTGACCTTTTCTAATACATTTTATCTTCACTTCCAAAATGGTATTTTTAAACATTGTCTGTATCTCATGCAAGCTTTTAACCTTTGCAACTGCTCTTTTAAGTTTATTTTTTTCTAATTTATTTCCTTATTCTATCATAGAGCTCCTGTCTCTAAAGTTATATACTACTGTAGTAGTTTCACTTAATGTCCTCCTTCCAGTGAACATGTTAAATGTGATTACAATTTTGATCACTATTGCTTCGGGTCTACCTTAGTAACTTCTTTTACCAGGTCATATATTCCACTGAGTACTAAATCTAAAGTAGCTGCCGCTTTTGTCAATTCTTTTTTTTTCAATTCTTTATTTATTGCTTTCCAAATCATTTCAACAATAAATAATCTATATCAGTTGCAATATCATAGCTTCTGATTGATATTTTATACATAAAGGAAAAAAAAGAAAATAGATTTTAATTCTATAACAAAAATTTAACATAGAATAACCATGTTAATGTATAATTTTCTCAATCAGTCACTAATATTAGGCAAATACAAAGTAAAATCTCATTGTTTCTATGAGCGATAAATTTAAAGGTAAATATATAATAGGCAAAACATTATCTAGGACCCTCACTTTAATATTACCATACCGGATCTTATACCTCTAAAAGGGCCTTGAGATCTTCAGGATTTATGAATATATAGTTTTTCCCATCTACTTTTACAATACATCTGCATGGATATTTAAGCATATCGTAACCCCCTTTGTCAATAACCCCTTTTCTATATGATAGAAATTTCCTTCTTTTTAACTGGGTATTTTTTGCACGATCTGGAAATATCCATAATTTATCCCCATAATACAATGCAGAGCGATTACGAAAGAATAATCTCATTACATTGTCTCTATCTGTAACAAATGCAAATTGGACCAACAGAGTCCCACGTATTTTATCCATCAATTTGTCCTGAGACTTCTGCAATAGGTCAGACAACTCCAATGATTCACCTTGTATTACATTTTTTCCTATTAATTATTTTTCATCTTCCTTCACCTCTTTATCCAATTGATCTTGTTTCTTTCCCCTATTTCCTGATCCCAAATAAAAAGCTTTAACAATCACAGGTAGACACTTGTCTGGAATCTTCATAACCTGTTTTAAATAATTTCTAAATAACTCTGTCGGCATTATCTTTTTAATAATAGGGAAATTGTTAACCCTTAAATTCAAAGATCTAAATGAATTTTCAAGATTTTCTATTCTTTTACTGGGTTCCTCTTCAACATTCATTTGATAAGTTTGTATTTTTTCTATTTGTGAAACCTGTTTGTCCATCTTAACTATTCCTTTCCTTTGTTCTTCTACTTTTGCAGTGTTCTGAAAGGAAGAATTAGTGGTTTTCATTACCTCATTTGTCAATTTGTTAATTGATAGGTCTAATTTAACCAGATAATTCCACACATTTTCCATCTTTATATTAGAAGGTTGTTTTGGTATGTTATCTGTTTTAATTATTATATCAACATCATTCTGTTTCCCATTATCAGGGTTACTTAACTTCGGGGTGCTAGTTCCTCTAAAGGAGACATCTATATTCTCCAATATGCTCAGCTGTATTCTCTGCTTTCTCAGGGGTCAACCCCCCTTCACTATCAGGTGGTGGTGGTGTTACCGGTGCCCCTGGACTTAAAGATGTCTCCTCGATCAGAGGAGGGGGATTCTGGTCAACTGCCCCTCCTACAGCGATCTGTCCTATAGGGGAATAATTTGGAGCGTCCAGCCACTCAGACACAGTCCTTTGACCTGTTTCCAGAGCTGTCACACCAGCTGGAGGCCTGAGTTTAGCCTTCCTTTTGGTGTGCAGCATCTTACCAGGAAAATCAAAAACTTTAGGAAATAACCAGGCAATAGGTTATGTCTAAGAGATAATGCTTATACTGTGAGGATTTTACTTTGAGGAGGCTTTCAGGAGAGGAATATCTTTAAAGAAACTTTCCTACATGGAACGCTAATCGGAGAAATAATCAAAGTCTCAGGTGAATCAAAAGTCAATTCTTGATAACATAAACAGCTCAGGTCCGTCAAAGTCTGGTGAAGCCTGGCAAAGCCTGCTTTACCGCGCCCCTTAAGTGCGCGCGGCTTTAGCGACATGCCGGCTCTGCTACGCACCGCTAGATGCTGCAATTTATATTCCACTTCTGGGTCCCGCCTCCGATAGCCATCCCCAGCATGAAAAAAACAGCTGCTGATATCAGTCTCCGTCGGGGCATCTCAACTCACCCCCGGTGTGCAGCTTCTCAGGTAAACTTTGTTCCTTCTCTTCTCGGCCTCGGGTAAGGAAATTCAATGCTGCAATTTATATTCCACTTCCGGGTCCTACCTCAGATAGCCGTCCCCAGCATGAAAAAAACAGCTGCTGATGTCAATCTCCATTGGGGCATCTCAACTCATCCCCGGTGTGCAGCTTCTCAGGTAAACTTTGTTCCTTCTCCTCTCGGCCTCTGCCTCTTTTGTCAATCCTATATGAAGCATTCATTTATGGCATCTAAAAACTTAACCTCTCTAGCATGTTCCAATGCATCTTACTCAATACCAGAGTAATTTAAATCTGTTATTATTGTGTTGCCAAATTTATTTGATTTTTTAATTTCAGCTAACATTTCACAGTCTATTTCTTCAATTTTCGCAAGGTGACTGGCTATATATATACCCACTGCTATACTCTTACCCATCATAAATGTAATTTTTACCATAAGTATTCCACAGTGCCTTTTGTTTCCTGCAGGAATTTTAGCATGCTTGACTCTATGCTATCTGTTAATTATAATGCCATCCCTTCAACAATTTGATGTGGCCTATCAAATAGATATCATTTATACTCTGATATCACAGTGTACCATTGGTTATCCTCCTTCCACCACATCTCTGAAATACCTATAATATATACTCATATAATGCCATACATTCTAACTCTAATAATCAAAATGTAAGCAAATACCTCCAATATCTCAAAATAGATTTTAAAAAATGAGTTAAAAAATTTTGAACTAATCAAAAATTGCTCTATTATGGAATCAGCATCAGCAATGTAATTGTGCTGAACAAAGATACTCCACTGCTTTCTGTCCTTAATTGTAGAACTGCTAATTAAATCATTTACCAAATCCTTTCTTCAAGTTCTATATGATAAAACGAAAAGTAAATATCCCACTAACAAGAAGTACAAAAACAATATGTACCAAAAGTATGCACTTATTTTTCATATCCAAAAACTTGTGCACTTATCTTTTCTTATCACTGTTTTAAAGCGAAGGTACTCCATCTCTCATGTGCCTGACATGGCCAGTGTTTTGTCCAGGGCCTTCCTCAGGAGTCAGTCATAAGTATTCTGTGAGAAAACAAAAATTTTCAGTTAAAAACAACTTCACATACCCACTTACCAAATACTAAAACTTCATTCCAAGTCACGAATCTCAAAACTGGTTGTGAAATTTAAAATCACCGAAGTGTGTCAATTAATTATAGACCACTTCCCAAACACACAAAGGACCAATCAAAATCCACAGTCAACCAAAGAACATTCAAAACCCAGCAATTCAAACAGTTCTTCATGCAAATACCACCCATTCAATCTCATTATTGAGACCATGTGACTAAAGCATACCAAGTTTATCTATCCATCTCTGTTCATGCTGAAGTAAATCATAGAAACCACCACGAGATCTAACCTGGGGTTTCTCCAAAACAGCAAACTAAAAATGTTCAGAAAAATGCTGCAGAACCAAGCAGTGTTCTACCAGCAGAGCCTCATGTTTCTGACAAGGAACAGAGCTGTGATGCTCAATAATGCAAGTTCTTAGAATTGTTTTTGTTTTTCCCACAAAAAATAAATTACAGGTTCACTACATCAAATATAAGACCCCTGCTGTTACATGATGTCCATATGTATTGTTTTCTACTTGTTATAATGTAAACCGGAGTGATAAGTAATTCTGTTACCTGAACTTCGGTATTAAAAAAGTTATAAATAAATAAATAAATAAATAAATATGTGTGTCAGGCAAATGAGAGTGGAAGCACTTTCGCTTTGAAACAGTGATAAGAAAAGTTAAATGCTTATGATTTAGGATATGAAAAGATCATGCTCATGTTTTTGGCACAAATTGTTATTGTACTTGGTGGGATATTTACACTTACAACTTGAAAAAATGATTCAGTAAATGATTTAAATAGCAGTACTACTAATTTTTGTGATCCTAACTGACTGGGCATAGCAGTTGCCAAATGCAATTTGTCCAACTGGCTAGCGGACTGTACCATTCATTACTACTCTCCGGCTGGCCTCCAGATTACAGACTGTTAGGGATGTGAATCGTTTTTCAACGATTAAAATTATCGTCCGATAATGTTTATATCGTCTTAAATCGTTATAGAACACGATACAATAGAAAGTCTAACGATTTATCGTTAAAAATCGTTAAATCGTGTTAGTGCGCACTAACTCGAGTTAGTGCGCACTAACTCCCCGTTAGTGCGCACTAACTCGATTTAGTGCACACTAACTGAAAATGATACAAATAAACACTTTCCAGGTCACTGAAGGTCAGTTAGGAATGAATATGTGTTCCTATTGGCTGGCTGCCCTCTTATCTATTGATGTTACCAAGGTTACCACTGAGGTGATGGTTGGGGGGATGGGAAATGGAACTGGAAACTAACGAACACCAACAGAAAATGAAACAAAGTGTTCACACTTCCCAGGTCAGTAAAGGTCACTTAGGAATGAATATGTATGTATGTATACCTATTGGCTGGCTGTGCTCTTATCTATTGATGTTACCAATATGGTTGGGGGGATGTGAAATGGAAACAGTTGGAAGCTTGACAAAAAAAGTAATGTAATGATCAGCACTCACGTGACTAGAACTTGTTTGTTTATTATTTTTGTTAGCAGGCACCTGAAATGCTAGTGCATGTTGAATTTGCCAATCACTGTGCATTTTAGAAAGGTGGTCCTGGCTGGAACTGTACACAGTTCAAATATATGTAATTGATTGTTGGTAAGTGTATTTTTTAAGTAGCCACACTGGCACCAGTATGTTTACTTTTCCTCCTACTTAACTCACTAGCTCAGCTTTGTAAGAAGGGCTTCTCTGCTTGTGTGTTGTTTTTGTTTGGTGTGAGGAGAGCAGAAACATCAGATCTTTATTCAATCTACTACAGTCATCTCTTACAGTGCCCTATCCCTATTAATACCAGGAGGGTTGTGATCTTCCTGCACACAGTGCCCTAACCCTGATACCAGTCTGAGACAGCTCCCTCCCTGCATTACTAGTGAGAGGCTGGCTTCACAGACAGGGGGGAGCTGCCTGACCCTCACTCCTGACTTCCCCCATGTCCCAGCTAGTGAATGGTGTGTGGGTGAGGGGGGGGGGGAGGATGGTGAAGTCTGAGACAGCTCCCTCCCTGCATTACTAGTGAGAGGCTGGCTTCACAGACAGGGGGGAGCTGCCTGACCCTCACTCCTGACTTCCCCCAGGTCCCAGCTGGTGAATGGTGTGTGGGTGAGGGGGGGGGGGGAGGATGGTGAAGTCTGAGACAGCTCTCTCCCTGCATTACTAGTGAGAGGCTGGCTTCACAGACAGGGGGGAGCTGCCTGACCCTCACTCCTGACTTCCCCCATGTCCCAGCTAGTGAATGGTGTGTGGGTGAGGGGGGGGGGGGGGAGGATGGTGAAGTCTGAGACAGCTCCCTCCCTGCATTACTAGTGAGAGGCTGGCTTCACAGACAGGGGGGAGCTGCCTGACCCTCACTCCTGACTTCCCCCATGTCCCAGCTAGTGAATGGTGTGTGGGTGAGGGGGGGGGGGGAGGATGGTGAAGTCTGAGACAGCTCCCTCCCTGCATTACTAGTGAGAGGCTGGCTTCACAGACAGGGGGGAGCTGCCTGACCCTCACTCCTGACTTCCCCCATGTCCCAGCTAGTGAATGGTGTGTGGGTGAGGGGGGGGGGGTGGATGGTGAAGTCTGAGACAGCTCCCTCCCTGCATTACTAGTGAGAGGCTGGCTTCACAGACAGGGGGGAGCTGCCTGACCCTCACTCCTGACTTCCCCCATGTCCCAGCTAGTGAATGGTGTGTGGGTGAGGGGGGGGGGGGGGAGGATGGTGAAGTCTGAGACAGCTCCCTCCCTGCATTACTAGTGAGAGGCTGGCTTCACAGACAGGGGGGAGCTGCCTGACCCTCACTCCTGACTTCCCCCATGTCCCAGCTAGTGAATGGTGTGTGGGTGAGGGGGGGGGGGAGGATGGTGAAGTCTGAGACAGCTCCCTCCCTGCATTACTAGTGAGAGGCTGGCTTCACAGACAGGGGGGAGCTGCCTGACCCTCACTCCTGACTTCCCCCATGTCCCAGCTAGTGAATGGTGTGTGGGTGAGGGGGGGGGGGGGGAGGATGGTGAAGTCTGAGACAGCTCCCTCCCTGCATTACTAGTGAGAGGCTGGCTTCGCAGACAGGGGTGAGCTGCCTGACCCTCACTCCTGACTTCCCCCATGTCCCAGCTAGTGAATGGTGTGTGGGTGAGGGGGGGGGGGGGGAGGATGGTGAAGTCTGAGACAGCTCCCTCCCTGCATTACTAGTGAGAGGCTGGCTTCACAGACAGGGGGGAGCTGCCTGCCCCTCACTCCTGACTTCCCCCATGTCCCAGCTAGTGAATGGTGTGTGGGTGGGGGGGGGGGGGGAGGATGGTGAAGTCTGAGACAGCTCCCTCCCTGCATTACTAGTGAGAGGCTAGCTTCACAGACAGGGGGGAGCTGCCTGACCCTCACTCCTGACTTCCCCCATGTCCCAGCTAGTGAATGGTGTGTGGGTGAGGGGGGGGGGGAGGATGGTGAAGTCTGAGACAGCTCCCTCCCTGCATTACTAGTGAGGGGCTGGCTTCACAGACAGGGGGGAGCTGCCTGACCCTCACTCCTGACTTCCCCCATGTCCCAGCTAGTGAATGGTGTGTGGGTGAGGGGGGGGGGGGGGGAGGATGGTGAAGTCTGAGACAGCTCCCTCCCTGCATTACTAGTGAGAGGCTGGCTTCACAGACAGGGGGGAGCTGCCTGACCCTCACTCCTGACTTCCCCCATGTCCCAGCTAGTGAACGGTGTGTGGGTGAGGGGGGGGGGAGGATGGTGAAGTCTGAGACAGCTCCCTCCCTGCATTACTAGTGAGAGGCTGGCTTCACAGACAGGGGGGGGCTGCCTGACCCTCACTCCTGACTTCCCCCATGTCCCAGCTAGTGAATGGTGTGTGGGTGAGGGGGGGGGGGGGGAGGATGGTGAAGTCTGAGACAGCTCCCTCCCTGCATTACTAGTGAGAGGCTGGCTTCACAGACAGGGGGGAGCTGCCTGACCCTCACTCCTGACTTCCCCCATGTCCCAGCTAGTGAATGGTGTGTGGGTGAGGGAGGGGGGGAGGATGGTGAAGTCTGAGACAGCTCCCTCCCTGCATTACTAGTGAGAGGCTGGCTTCGCAGACAGGGGGGAGCTGCCTGACCCTCACTCCTGACTTCCCCCATGTCCCAGCTAGTGAATGGTGTGTGGGTGAGGGGGGGGGGGAGGATGGTGAAGTCTGAGACAGCTCCCTCCCTGCATTACTAGTGAGAGGCTGGCTTCACAGACAGGGGGGAGCTGCCTGACCCTCACTCCTGACTTCCCCCATGTCCCAGCTAGTGAATGGTGTGTGGGTGGGGGGGGGGGGGTGGATGGTGAAGTCTGAGACAGCTCCCTCCCTGCATTACTAGTGAGAGGCTGGCTTCACAGACAGGGGGGAGCTGCCTGACCCTCACTCCTGACTTCCCCCATGTCCCAGCTAGTGAATGGTGTGTGGGTAAGGGGGGGGGGAGGATGGTGAAGTCTGAGACAGCTCCCTCCCTGCATTACTAGTGAGAGGCTGGCTTCACAGACAGGGGGGAGCTGCCTGACCCTCACTCCTCCGGGGTATTGTGATCTTCCTGCACACAGTGCCCTATCCCTGATACCAGGGGTGTTGTGATCTTCCTGCATGCAGTGCCCTATCCCTATTAATACCAGGAGTGTTGTGATCTTCCTGCATGCAGTGCCCTATCCCTATTAATACCAGGAGTGTTGTGATCTTCCTGCATGCAGTGCCCTATCCCTGATATCGGGATGTGTGCAAGAAGATCACAACACCCCCGGTATCAGGAATAGGGCACTGTGTGCAGGAAGATCACAACACCCCCAGTATCAGGAATAGGGCACTGTGTGCAGGAAGATCACAACACCCCTGGTATTAGGGATAGGGCACTGTGTGCAGGAAGATCACAACACTCCTGGTATTAGGGATAGGGCACTGCATGCAGGAAGATCACAACACTCCTGGTATTAATAGGGATAGGGCACTGTGTGCAGGAAGATCACAATACCCCTGGTATCAGGGTTAGGGCACAAGTTCTAGTCACATTGACTGATCACATTACTTGTTTTGTCAAGCTACCAACTGTTTCCATTTCCCATCCCCCATATACTGTCAGTAGGAAACTTGGTAACATGAATAAATAAGAGGGCAGCCAATAGGAATACATATTCATTCCTAAACTGACCTTAACTGACCTGAAAAGTGTCAAATTGTATCATTTTCAGTTAGTGCGCACTAACTCCCAGTTAGTGCGCACTAACTCCCGTTAGTGCGCACTAACTCGAGTTAGTGCGCACTAATCGGAAAAAACGATTTTTAACGATTTTTTAACTAAAAAATCGTGCCTAAGACGATTTTCTTGCCCTGCCACACGATTTCTATCGTTAAGACGATATGGAAAACGATTCACATCCCTACAGACTGTATCAAGGATCATCAGGTGAGAGCTATGGCTGCATCAGTGACTGACTAGATTTTAGTTTATAGTTTATTAAAATTCCTCTACTGCCTCAAAAAAACCATGCTCTAAGTCAGCAGTTTTCACTAATTTTTAAGGGAGGGTCAAATGACTGATAAATGTTCCTATATGAGGCCATGAGCCAATAACATCATGTCCCCACCACTCTCTCTCTCTCTCTCTCTCTCTCTCTCTCAACCCTCACAGCGATTGCCACTTCTGATTCCTGAGCTCCCACCACCCACACAGCAGCAACAGTCTCTCAACCGCCACTCCTCTACACATAGCAGCCACCTGCAAAATCCCACACCCTTGCCTCAAGCAGCTTCCAAACCCACAAAATCTCCTTACAGCAGCAACCTATCAAACTTCCCCCTCCATTAGCAGTACCATCCACCTTTCAACCACAACCCATTCCCACAAGAGCAGCACTCAACCCTCATCCCCATTCACCCCTTCCCACAACAGAAGTTTCTCAACCCCCCACCTCAGTTCAACAGCAGCCTCTTACCATGTTCCACTGCAGGGAGAGAGCAGGAGACCAGACACAGTGCAGGATCACCAGTGCCTCCTTTTGACTCTGAGCACTGCAATTGTCATCATTGCCACTGATGACTCCTCCCTTCACTCTCTCTTACTGCTACTTTTCAACCATCATGGACCCACTGAGATACCTCTTTTACATCACTGATCTGTACCAGAAGTCTCCTCTTTCCCTATGTTTATAAGGGAACAAGTACCTGCAATAGGGGTGCAGGGGAGCCACCACTGGCCTGTGGGCCTTACCTTGAAGAACAAATGCTTTAAGTGGTTTATAGCTACAGCGTTCTCATTTACTGCAGATCACAAAAAAAACCCAAAACATTTAAATACTTGACAGAATAAGATAATTACAACCAAAAAATAGTAATCTTAACAGTAGCTCAACAATCATTCAGACAAAATAAAATACTTCCTTTCTATTTAGAATTTTCTTCTCACCAAGCATTTATTAAGCCCTCAAAGCATCAGAGGGTTAGATTAGCATAAAAACTTTAACAATCTCCTAATTGACAAGAAGTTTGAACATGAGGCAGAAAAAGTAAATAAGCTGTGCTATAGCAGATGTCAAGTGACACTCATTCTTTCTACTATAATGACATATATTTGATGCATTAAGTTTTTTTGTTGCAGATAGTGACAGTGGCTCTTAGAGTATGACAGCTAAAGGTAGTAGTTTACATCATGAAACCTGATACCATCGGTGTTGAACGAAACATCACAGCTTGAATATCAAGTAAAGTTACCAGTACAAATTCTGTAAGAACATACAATAATATAAATAACATTTACCTATTCAGTTGTAAACTGCCTCAGGGTGGAGTTCCTTACACTTGGGTGTCCTAGTCAAGGGTGGGGGGGGGGGGGTTGTGATGGTAGGTAGAGACTCGCAATGTTCCCTTGAGGGGACAACTCTGCAAAGCCCTCTTTTCTGCCGGGAATTGCGTGGCCAAATATAGTAATCCATCCAGTCTGTCTCCCACAGGTAGGAAGGGAAAGAATGGATAAAAATTAGGAAAACATCCTGCGAGGGGATCTTAGAACCAAAACAAACTTGTGCATGAAAGAACCTGGAGGTACAAATCTTAACAGTTTATTACACAAGTAAAACAAACACATATTTTTTAAAAGTCTCAACAAATATTCTCCCTTTAAACATTCTTCCAAAGAAAAAGCCCTTTATACACTCTTACATATACTTAAACCACAGTCATAGATTTCAGACCATTCAAACTTGTTTAGTGTAGTGCAAAATACCTGAAATACCTAACTACATTCTTTTCTTGTAGAAACGTTATAGCATGTCCAATTAAGCATCAGATAAGTCTTGTGTATCTCTTTGTTATAATCTAAATGTGTATATTCTCAAAATTGATATTTTTAAGAAAATTATTCTTTGTATTCTCTTTTTCTTTACAGGTTCTCCTCATACAGCATCCCAGGAGGTAAGTATATGTAATATTTGTAATGTTGCCTTTTCATAGGTAGGCTTGTTACAGTTTGAGTGCTGGCAGATAATGCTGTTTCGGTATTGGAGCTTCACTATATTGTAATTGAAATTATTTATTCATGGATTTCTGAGGGCCAAACCCACACCAAACAAAAATTACAATAGGCTTAATGCCAAATGGGTTAAAGTGTCTTTTTTTGTAGGGTTTTCCGATTGGCATCACAGTAGTGCATGTAAATATAATATCCATGTTATTGAAAGTGGTAGTTTTACCTCAGAAGACTGTACTGTGAATGTCCTCATGTAAAATCAATTATAAATGCATAATTTTTAATTGTGTATGAGGAGGGTGTATAAGGTTCACCTAAGATGGCTAATACTCTTGCACTGGCTTTGGTCCAGAGTCACAGTGCACATGAAGAGAAAGAGGAGATCATAGCAGTGTATGGAGTCACACACAGGTGGAGAGAGGAAACTGAGATAGCAGGATTCTGGGAGCTGAGAGGGAGGTTAGTGATATATTCCCTAAATTATTGAGCATAGCAGAGTTTGTTTGTGTTTATTGCTCTGTGACAAGGAAAACACCATCTGCTTCCCATGGTACAGGGAGCAGCCCCCAGAGAGTCAGAGAGTCCAGATTTATACTACAGACACACCGCCTAAAAAATCTCACTCTTTGACCTACAATATCAGACACTGACGTGGTAAACCTCCCTCATTGGACATTGTTGGTGTCTCTGAAACAAGAAAACCTGTGGGCAGGGCGGGTACTGCAATGATCACACACACTGGCCTCCCATTGCATTTCCATTTGCTGCTGTGCTCTCCCCCAGGGAGTCTGGCTCCACTCTTCTCCAGCAATAGACCAAGATATTCATTGCCATTTCTTGCAAAGGATGTTGAGTCTTCAGTCTTAACATAGCTAGTTGATTTCATCCAGAAGAACCAGGTTTTAGACCAATTTCAATATGGATTTGTAAAATCCTTAAGTACTGAGATTTTATTGTGGGACAATGGACAGAGCTTCATTCTGGTTTTCTTGGATGTTTCAGAGCTTTTGATACTTTAAATCACCAAATTTTGTTGTATTGCTTGCAGGAATCCGACATTGCTGGAACAGTTTGGGACTGATTTGCATCTTATTTATTAAACAGAATGCACAAGGTTATTAATTTTGATTATTCTGTCTGGCAACCCTTGAAGGCTGGGGTCCACAAAGTCGAGCCTTTTTAAAATCTATATGCTGCCATTCCATGTGGGATACTGTCTTCATTTGGTTGATATACTATTCTTTGTTCTGGTTTTGAACACATGGGCTAATACTGTTCAGTTTGTCTCTATCTGTTTATCAGCAGATTAACAGAAGCTTACCCATAATAGGTTGGTTCCTAATTTAAAAAATAACAAACAGGCCGATACAGTAAAAATCGTGGGAGAGCGGGCAAGCACCAAGGCCAACCTCCTGTGCACACGATTCAGAAAAAAAAATTATTCAAATTAGGGCCCACAGTAAAAAGAGGCGCTAGGGACACTAGCGCGTCCCTAGCGCCTCTTTTTGGACAGGAGCGGCGGCTGTCAGCGGTTTTGACAGCTGACGCTCAATTTTGCCGGCGTCATTTCTCAAACCCGCTGACAGCCACGGATTCGGAAACCGGACGCCGGCAAAACTGAGCGTCTGGTTTTCAACCCGCGAGCCGTGGGCCGATTTTACTTTTATTTTTTTTGATTATTTTTAACTTTTGGGACCTCAGACTTAATATCACCATGATATTAAGTCGGAGGGTGTACAGAAAAGCAGTTTTTACTGCTTTTCTGTGCACTTTCCCGGTGCCGGCAGAAATTAACACCTACCTTTGGGTAGGCGCTAATTTCTGAAAGTAAATTGTGCGGCTTGGCTGAACATTTTACTTTCTGTATCGCATGGGAATAACTAATAGGGCCATCAACATGCATTTGCATGTGGCAGGCGCTATTAGTTTTGGGGGGGTTGGACACGTGTTTTCGACGCGCTATTACCCCTTACTGAATAAGGGGTAAAGCTAGCGTGTCAAAAACGCGTGTCCAAATCCCCCAAAACTAATAGCACCTGCAACATGCAAATGCATGTTGATGGCCCTATTAGTTATTCCCACGTGATACAGAAAGTAAAATGTGCAGCCAAGCCGCACATTTTACTTTCAGAAATTAACGCCTACCCAAAGGTAGGCGTTAATTTCTGCCGGCACCGGGAAAGTGCACAGAAAAGAAGTACAATCAGGCCGATACAGTACAGTGCGCTCCAGCGGAGTGCACTGTTAACCCGCGTTTGGACGCGCGTTTTCGACACGCTAGCTTCACCCCTTATTAAGTAAGGGGAAATAGCGCGTGGAAAACGCGCGTCCAAACGCGGGTTAACAGTGCCTTGGAACATTTCCTCTTCCCTTTGCTTGTTGTACCTTGAACTGAACAACAATACTGTGCCTCTCACAGTTCAAAATGTAACACTCCAGCCCCAGGCAGCAGCAGAAGCAGAAGCATATTATCACTGCTGTCCTCTGACCATGCCCAGATCATTGGCAGGAGGAGGTAGAGAAAGGGGTTTAATGTGTTTTTGAGTGAGGAGAATGCAGGGGGTGTGAGGAGAGTGTGTGAGTAAGGAGATTGGGGTATGTGTGGAGTAAGGGAGGGTATGGGGGCTGTGGAAATGTTAGTGAGCAGATTGGAGGGGGTGTGAGGTATATGCATGCAAGTGAATGAGCAAAAGGATGTTAAAAGGAAAGATGTGAGAGAGTGGATCTGTCTCTCTCTTGATCTTGGATATTCCGTGCCAGATCCATGTGTCACCCCTCTATTTCATATCTCCTCTTCAATCACCTTTTCCATTTGTACCCTCTGTTCCTGATTCACTTTCTGCTCCCCTTCCTCTGCTCCTCTTCCACCTTCAATCCCCTATCCCTCTCCATTTCCCATCCCATTGTCATTCTATATGCTATTCTTTCTCCAACTTCCAAGATTACTCCTCCCACTTCTTCCCATCACCATGAGCCCCTACCCTCCTCTCTATCACTTTCTTTCCTTCCCTATGCCTATGATAGTGCTCATAGGCCCTATCATAGGCATAAATTGTAATAAACAGCAGTGAAAAGATAGTGAAACACTTTTTGACATGTCACACAAGAAGTAAGTATTCTTGTTCTCCTACGTTTATTGATGTTTCATCATAAGAATTTTCTAATAGAAAGTATTTTATAATATTTCTGCTTCAATTTGTGTTTTGCTTTTGATAGACAAACAGGAAACAGATGCAGCAGGCTAAATAGAAAATGCTATTTTATCAAAAAAGTGAATTTACATGCAGAGCAAGAACACATCTATATATGGTCATTCAGATTAGTTGAGAAGAAAGATGATCCAGCTGTGCCTTCCTGCATTGCCTAGATACTGTCAATGTTGAGAGACCATCCCCTTCCATTGATGTCATTGTGGGCCATTCTGATAATTTGGCCTGCAGCAGAAGGGTAAAAATCCTACCTGAGAGAAATCTGTTTGATGTATCTGGGAAAGATTGTTTCTACCTTGTTTCTTCAGAGAAGATGGATGATCCAGTTGTGCCTTCCTGCATTGCCCAGATCCTGTCAGCTGAGGCCTCTCACCTCACACAGACATTATCTTGGACTTCCAGCAAAGGTTGCTCACAATACAGCAGCACATCTCTGAAAGGGCATCTCATAAGGAATTGCTCCTTTGTGAGCTCCTTAGGGAGTTTTTAGCAATATTTAGACCATCTATGCTGCTTCTTTTTAGCGATATTGCTTGTTCAGTGGGGTATCTTGTGGGCTTAATAAGTCCTATTGGGCAGTATTTAATTGCTCTAGTCATTGAAGTTTAGTTTTTCAGTTTAATTTAGTTTTATATTATACATATAAAATTGTGTCTCAGCTGTCTCTATTAGAGATGTGAATCGTTTTCCATATCGTCTTAACGATAGAAATCGTGTGGCAGGGCAAGAAAATCGTGTTAGGCACGATTTTTTAGTTAAAAAATCGTTAAAAATCGTTTTTTCCGATTAGTGCGCACTAACTGGGAGTTAGTGCGCACTAACTGAAAATGATACAATTTGACACTTTTCAGGTCAGTTAAGGTCAGTTTAGGAATGAATATGTATTCCTATTGGCTGCCCTCTTATTTATTCATGTTACCAAGCTTCCCACTGACAGTATATGGGGGATGGGAAATGGAAACAGTTGGTAGCTTGACAAAACAAGTAATGTGATCAGTTAATGTGACTAGAACTTGTGCCCTAACCCTGATACCAGGGGTATTGTGATCTTCCTGCACACAGTGCCCTATCCCTATTAATACCAGGAGTGTTGTGATCTTCCTGCACACAGTGCCCTAACCCTGGCACCAGGGGTGTTGTGATCTTCCTGCACACAGTGCCCTATCCCTATTAATACCAGGAGTATTGTGATCTTCCTGCACACAGTGCCCTAACCCTGGCACCAGGGGTGTTGTGATCTTCCTGCACACAGTGCCCTATCCCTATTAATACCAGGAGTGTTGTGATCTTCCTGCACACAGTGCCCTATCCCTATTACCAGGGGTGTTGTGATCTTCCTGCACACATTGCCCTATTCCTGATACCGGGGGTGTTGGGATCTTCTTGCACACATCCCGGTATCAGGGATAGGGCACTGCATGCAGGAAGATCACAACACTCCTGGTATCAGGAATAGGGCACTGTGTGCAGGAAGATCACAACACCCCTGGTATTAGGGATAGGGCACTGCGTGCAGGAAGATCACAACACTCCTGGTTTCAGGGATAGTGCACTGTGTGCAGGAAGATCACAATACCCCGGAGGAGTGAGGGTCAGGCAGCTCCCCCCTGTCTGTGAAGCCAGCCTCTCACTAGTAATGCAGGGAGGGAGCTGTCTCAGACTTCACCATCCTCCCCCCCCCCTCACCCACACACCATTCACTAGCTGGGACATGGGGGAAGTCAGGAGTGAGGGTCAGGCAGCTCCCCCCTGTCTGTGAAGCCAGCCTCTCACTAGTAATGCAGGGAGGGAGCTGTCTCAGACTTCACCATCCTCCCCCCCCCCCCTCACCCACACACCATTCACTAGCTGGGACAAGGGGGAAGTCAGGAGTGAGGGTCAGGCAGCTCCCCCCTGTCTGTGAAGCCAGCCTCTCACTAGTAATGCAGGGAGGGAGCTGTCTCAGACTTCACCATCCTCTCCCCCCCCCCCCCTCACCCACACACCATTCACTAGCTGGGACATGGGGAAAGTCAGGAGTGAGGGTCAGGCAGCTCCCCCGTGTCTGTGAAGCCAGCCTCTCACTAGTAATGCAGGGAGGGAGCTGTCTCAGACTTCACCATCCTCCCCCCCCCCCTCACCCACACACCATTCACTAGCCTGGACATGGGGGAAGTCAGGAGTGAGGGTCAGGCAGCGCCCCCCTGTCTGTGAAGCCAGCCTCTCACTAGTAATGCTGGGAGGGAGCTGTCTCAGACTTCACCATCCTCCCCCCCCCCCCCTCACCCACACACCATTCACTAGCTGGGACATGGGGGAAGTCAGGAGTGAGGGTCAGGCAGCTCCCCCCTGTCTGTGAAGCCAGCCTCTCACTAGTAATGCAGCGAGGGAGCTGTCTCAGACTTCACCATCCTCCCCCCCCCCCCTCACCCACACACCATTCACTAGCTGGAACATGGGGGAAGTCAGGAGTGAGGGTCAGGCAGCTCCCCGCTGTCTGTGAAGCCAGCCTCTCACTAGTAATGCAGGGAGGGAGCTGTCTCAGACTTCACCATCCTCCCCCCCCCCTCACCCACACGCCATTCACTAGCTGGGACATGGGGGAAGTCAGGAGTGAGGGTCAGGCAGCTCCCCCCTGTCTGTGAAGCCAGCCTCTCACTAGTAATGCAGGGAGGGAGCTGTCTCAGACTTCACCATCCTCCCCCCCCCCCTCACCCACACACCATTCACTAGCTGGGACATGGGGGAAGTCAGGAGTGAGGGTCAGGCAGCTCCCCCCTGTCTGTGAAGCCAGCCTCTCACTAGTAATGCAGGGAGGGAGCTGTCTCAGACTTCACCATCCTCCCACCCCCCCTCACCCACACACCATTCACTAGCCTGGACATGGGGGAAGTCAGGAGAGGGTCAGGCAGCGCCCCCCTGTCTGTGAAGCCAGCCTCTCACTAGTAATGCAGGGAGGGAGCTGTCTCAGACTTCACCATCCTCTCCCCCCCCCCCCCCCCTCACCCACACACCATTCACTAGCTGGGACATGGGGAAAGTCAGGAGTGAGGGTCAGGCAGCTCCCCCCTGTCTGTGAAGCCAGCCTCTCACTAGTAATGCAGGGAGGGAGCTGTCTCAGACTTCACCATCCTCACCCCCCCCCCACCCACACACCATTCACTAGCTGGGACATGGGGGAAGTCAGGAGTGAGGGTCAGGCAGCTCCCCCCTGTCGGTGAAGCCAGCCTCTCACTAGTAATGCAGGGAGGGAGCTGTCTCAGACTTCACCATCCTCCCCCCCCCCCCTCACCCACACACTATTCACTAGCTGGGACATGGGGGAAGTCAGGAGTGAGGGTCAGGCAGCTCCCCCCTGTCTGTGAAGCCAGCCTCTCACTAGTAATGCAGCGAGGGAGCTGTCTCAGACTTCACCATCCTCCCCCCCCCTCACCCACACACCATTCACTAGCTGGGACATGGGGGAAGTCAGGAGTGAGGGTCAGGCAGCTCCCCCCTGTCTGTGAAGCCAGCCTCTCACTAGTAATGCAGGGAGGGAGCTGTCTCAGACTTCACCATCCTCCCCCCCCCCTCACCCACACACCATTCACTAGCTGGGACATGGGGGAAATCAGGAGTGAGGGTCAGGCAGCTCCCCCCTGTCTGTGAAGCCAGCCTCTCACTAGTAATGCAGGGAGGGAGCTGTCTCAGACTTCACCATCCTCCCCCCCCCCCCCCTCACCCACACACCATTCACTAGCTGGGACATGGGGGAAGTCAGGAGTGAGGGTCAGGCAGCTCCCCCCTGTCTGTGAAGCCAGCCTCTCACTAGTAATGCAGGGAGGGAGCTGTCTCAGACTTCACCATCCTCCCCCACCCCCACCCCCTCACCCACACACCATTCACTAGCCTGGACATGGGGAAGTCAGGAGTGAAGGTCAGGCAGCGCCCCCCTGTCTGTGAAGCCAGCCTCTCACTAGTAATGCAGGGAGGGAGGTGTCTCAGACTTCACCATCCTCTCCCCCCCCCCCCTCACCCACACACCATTCACTAGCTGGGACATGGGGAAAGTCAGGAGTGAGGGTCAGGCAGCTCCCCCCTGTCTGTGAAGCCAGCCTCTCACTAGTAATGCAGGGAGGGAGCTGTCTCAGACTTCACCATCCTCCCCCCCCCCCCTCACCCACACACCATTCACTAGCTGGGACATGGGGGAAGTCAGGAGTGAGGGTCAGGCAGCTCCCCCCTGTCTGTGAAGCCAGCCTCTCACTAGTAATGCAGGGAGGGAGCTGTCTCAGACTTCACCATCCTCCCCCCCCCCCCCTCACCCACACACCATTCACTAGCTGGGACATGGGGGAAGTCAGGAGTGAGGGTCAGGCAGCTCCCCCCTGTCTGTGAAGCCAGCCTCTCACTAGTAATGCAGGGAGGGAGCTGTCTCAGACTGGTATCAGGGATAGGGCACTGAGTGCAGGAAGATCACAACACCCCTGGTATCAGGAATAGGGCACAGGTTCTAGTCATATTGACTGATCACATTACTTTTTTTGTCAACTACCAACAGTTTTCATTTCCCATCCCCCCAACCATCACTTCAGTTGGAACCTTGGTAACATCAATAGATAAGAGGGCAGCCAGCCAATAGGAATACATATTCATTCCTAACTGACCTTTACTGACCTGGATAGTGTCAATAATTTGTATCATTTTCTGTTAGTGTTCCTGAGTTTCCATTTCCATTTCCCATCCCCCCAACCATCACCTCAGTGGGAACCTGGTTAACATCAATAAATAAGAGGGCAGCCAGCCAATAGGAACACATATTCATTCCTAACTGACCTTTACTGACCTGGAAAGTGTCAATTTGTATCATTTTCAGTTAGTGCGCACTAACTCGAGTTAGTGCGTACTAACTCGGAGTTAGTGCGCACTAACTCCCGTTAGTGCGCACTAACACGATTTAATGATTTTTAACGATAAATCATTAGAATTTCTATTGTATCGTGTTCTATAACGATTTAAGACGATATTACAATTATCGGACGATAATTTTAATCGTTAAAAAACGATTCACATCCCTAGTCTCTATCTGTACTGAGATTAAGGAATATGAATCAACTGGGTATTATGCATTATTATTATTTTTTTTCAATAGTATTTATTTATTTATTTAAAAGTATTTGTAGCCTGCACCCTTCAAAGTTTGAGGCACAGAACAGGTTGATGAATAATTTGTTTAAATCCATCTTTGCATATTTGAAATGTGTTTCAAAATGTTGCTTTAAAATTTTATATATGAAATGTATTTTTATATATGTTGTAAGCCACTCTGGACAGTTTTATAGGTGTGATAGAATGGGACAAAAATGTAAAGTTAAGAGTTATATTAAGAGGATAGTACACATGGTTACAATTTGTAGGGTGAATTTTCAAAACATTACGCACATAAAAATGAGCATATACATGCGTAAGTAACCACTACTCAGGTATCTGTATTTTATATAATTAAAAAATATGCATGTATTTTTAATTTTATAACACATATATAAGTGTAAAAAAGCAACTGTCTAGGGGCATTACAGGGTGAGGCCACCAATTATGTGCATAAGTTTCTATTTTAAAAGACTCACATGTAGATTTTCCAAATTACTCGCATAAATTTACACTTGCTAATTATCAGTCTGATTGATAATAAACACATTTATTTTGTAGTACTGACTAGTTGGGAGGTCTGGGTGAATTGGGGGAGTTCAGGCTGAAGAACCAGGAGGGCCTCTATGATCTGGAGAAGGACTAGATGAACTGGTGGACTAAATTGGTAAAACTAGTAATTTCCTTGATGCACATACATGTTACAATGCACCAGCTTATGCATGTAAATCCCGATATGATGCCAGTACTCAAAATGGCGCCGATCGCCTTTGTCCTCACTATGTCACAGGGGCTGACCGTCGGTACCTATGACATAGTGAGGGCAAAGGCGATCGGTGCCATTTTGAGTACTGGCATCGGCCGGCCGGCATGCAGGAGGTTGCTTCCGGACCCCCGCTAGACTTTTGGCAAGTCTTGTGGGGGTCAGGAGGCCCCCCCAAGCTGGCCAAAAGTCCCTGGGGGTCCAACGGTGGTCCCTGAGCGACCTCCTGCACTCTGGCCGTCCGATGCCAGTACTCAAAATGGCGCCGATAGCCTTTGCCCATACTATGTCACAGGGGCTACCGGTGCCATTGGTCAGCCCCTGTCACATGGTAGGAGCACAAGATGGCGCCGATGGCCATGTGACAGGGGCTGATGAATGGCACCGGTAGCCCCTGTGACAAAGGCTATCGGCACCATGATGAAACCGGTACCGAGGGTGTGAGGGCAGGTGATGGCTCCCGGACCCCCCGCTGGACACCAGGGAGTTTTGGTAAGTCTTGGGGGGGTTCAGGAGGGTGGGCGTTTGTTTAAATTTTTATTTAGGTGGCCGTATAATTCGGTGAAGATTTGTGTATTCGTGGGGAATCGCGATACGTTTCGCTTCCCCATGAATACTACAAATAGTGCAATATACGTAGCGGATCGCCAATACGGCGAAAACGAATGCACACCCCTAATGGCTTCTGTTAGGAGAAATGGTGCTGTGGCGACAATGTGGCTTTAACGTATTGAGATGGGAAGGATATGCTAGTTAATCGGGTGCAGCTCATCTTGTACTACTGTCTGGGCTGGCCACTCTTTCCTGCACTACATCCCCACTGCTCCTCTGCTTCTGGTGTACCTGTTTATATACTCTATCTGCCAGTGTTTGCTTCATGTAGGTGAGATGCTGGGTCTGGAGGGCAAGAATCAATTTTACCTGGTATCACAAAGTGTGGCAGCATGTATGTTTTGGTTTTCTGTCAGAGGTTTCAGTCTCACTTCTATCATAGCTTTCAGTCTCACTTGAGGCAGGGAGTCCACAAACTGCAACACCTCAGCCTCCATTCCCTCTTGCTGATGGAAACCCTCTAACCTTTCCTTTGGAATATCTACTAAAGTAATGATTCTACCCAGGGTAGTCATTCTAGAATTCAGATCCTCCAGACTACTTGAAGGAGTATCAGCTACTTTATCATTATCCAATCATGATGCCTCCATGGGGTAAACCATATCTGTCTCTGTTTCCAGAGACAGAATATCAATTGGTGTTTCCTGCTCCAGTAACTTCTGCAGCATCATATAGGTAAAATTAAATTGGGTGCCAACATCTTGAATCAGATTCTTATGAGGTATCCTGAATTCTTTCTGCTTCTTACAGAAAAGCTGTCTTTTTTTCATGGAAATTCTTGTTGTTTCCTGAGCCTCTCTATCAGGTCCTTCCAGACTGGATCCTCTTTGTTCTTGGGCCCCAGCCCTAGGATATCCTTTACTGCCAGATGCAGCAATATGCAAAGCAAAAGATTCTCTGTCAGACCCTATATTCTATTGCCCTTATATTTTCCCCACTGTCTGTCAAAAGATTTTAGAACCGTTTTACAGGCACTTGTCTTGTCAAGATTAGACTACTGCAACTCATTATTTTTAGGCCTACTCGCAAATATTACAAGACCACTGCAACTTCTGCAAAATTCAGCAGCTAGACTTTTGACAGGAACTAGAAGATCCGAACTTATCACCCCAATATTGAAAGAACTTCACTGGCTACCAGTCAAATAGAGGGCTCAGCATAAAATCTTGTCCCTAATTCATAAAACCCTCTACAATGAAAAAATAGAATGGCTAACTTCATCACTTCGTTTCTACATCCCTTCTAGAATCACTAGATCAACCGGAACAGGGATGTTGCCAATTCCTTCCCCTAAAATTGCCCATCTAAATAATGTAAGAGAAAGAACTATCTCTATTGCTGGACCTCAACTATGGAACTCTATTCCACAGGAATTACGATTAGAAACAGATATAAAATTATTTAAAAAGGGCATTAAAACTTGGCCTTTTAAACAAGCCTTCCAAGCCTACCAAGGTAATGTATATATTTTATTTTATTATCTCTACTCCTACTATACTGTCTCTCTAATTGATTAAATTTTTAGATTATTTAGCCTACTATTTTTAATTTACTATTTTATTTATGTACATTATGAAACTATGTATCTACTTCCTTTTTTCTTTTGGAATTGCAAATATTTTAAATGAATATTTGCTAACTACTGTAAACCGATTTGATTTGCTTGCATGAAAATTAATTATATAAAAGTTATTAAATAAATAAAGAAAATAAAGAAAGAAAATTGTATGAAGTCTTCTGCTTCTCTGACTAGCTTCCAACCTTTGAGCATCTTTCTTATGGCTGATAGAATATTGCACAAGGTATAACAACTATCCATTACCTGGGTGTGTAGCACAGCCCAACTGCACACTGATATTCAATTCCCATTAGAGCTCCTTCCAGACTCTACCTCAGCAGTAACCACCAGTGTAATGTCAGGGAGAGGTAAGCATGCCGAGCATTTGTGGTGGCTAAAATATCATTGGTGAAATGCACGCTACTCTTTTCTGCCTTAGCCAGCTTCACCTCTATGTGACTATGGCACTGGTTGTACAGGGTGGGGATAGACTGCCTACTAAATGTAGTGCTGGAGGGTACATTTTAATTGGGGGCTAACAGGTGCAACAGACACTTAAATCCTATGCTTTCCTCTACCTGCAGGGGATGGTCATCCAGGGCAAGCATTTCCCTGATGCACCTTGTTATCACTTCCAGTGCTGTCTTCCTCTTCCCCCAGGATAGTGATATGGAACAGAACCCTATTTCCACTATGCTGTCCTGCCACATGATTCCTGGAAGGGGCCATGGGATCAGCTTGGAGAAAACGTCTTCTCCATTTCAATCTCTTTCCTCTGACTTTGCTTTTTGTGTAGTGGGGATCCTCAGACTAATATTGCTACCCTCCCCTAGTGGGTTCTGCTTTTGTAGGTGATGCTGAATTTCATCATTAATCAGATGCCTCAGTATCTTCCCTTGACTGGTGGCCTTACTGCAGTGAATACACTAAGCAAAACCTGCATCCTCCATCACTTTAAAGTGATGGCTTCCATGATCTATTTTCTGCTGGTACTAAAGTTGAAAGGCCAGGGACACACTAATCCTCTCTATCTGAACTGCCTAATCTTCCTGGCTCATAGTGGCTTCCCTTGCTGGCATTCTGCAGTAAAAGTCTCTTTTAAGTTTAGAGACAGGACTGCCTTTTTTCTTGCTCCAAGGAATCAGAAAACCCTCCAGCTCACGGTGACTAAAAAAATGTTGTAATAACTAAATAGGTTTTCTAAGATGTCTACTCTCTCCAGCAGTCACAAAAGAAAACCCCTTTTCCCTACCAAGTTTTAAAATTTAACAAAGGCCCAGGACCCACTTGGTTTATTTAGTCTCCCAAAGAGAGGGAGGGGAAACAGGAGCCAATTTATATTATTAAACTAAAAAACATTGGGGCAGATTTTAAAAGCCCTACGTGCGTAAATCCAGCTGGATTTACGCGCGTAGGGGGGGTTACGCGCGCTGAGCCTATTTTGTTTAGGCCCAGTGACACGCGCAAGCCCCGGGATGCATGTATGTTCCAGGGCTTTGTGAAAGGGGCAGGGGCAGGGCTGGGGCAGGACCGAGTCCTCCGGCACAGCGGCCGTGCCGGGGGATCGCGCGCCGGCACTTGGCCGGCACGCGCAACCTACGCCTGCCTGGAGGCAGGCACAACATATGATTTAAAGGTTAGGGGGGTTTAGGTAGGGCTGGAGCGGGTTAGGTAGGGGAAAGGAGGGGAATGTGAGGGGCGGAAGGAAAGTTCCCTCCGAGGCCACTCCGATTTCAGAGCGGCCTTGGAGGGAACAGGGAAAGCCATCGGGGCTCCCCTAGTGCTCGGCGCGTGCAAGGTGCACAAGTGTGCACCCTCTTGCACGCGCCGACCCCAGATTTTATAACATGTGCGCAGCTGCGTGCGCATGTTATAAAATTGGGCGTAGATTTGTGTGCGTCAGGTTGCACGCACAAATCTACGCCTGTGCATAGGTATTAAAATCTGGCCCATTAGGTTTACTTAAATGTTTGTTTAAAATATAAATTCAAATAAACTGTAACAGCTAACAAGATATATTTTTAATATTAAATAAGAACAGTTATAATTTATGGATATGTTCAACATACAGTTACAAAGAAAACACTTTAGTTTTACATAACCTTCTCAACAGGAGGAAGGTTTTATCTTCTAAACACCAGAAATATTTATATATATATATATATATATATATATGAATATGACCATCACATAAGTATCTTTCCCTTGGATTACTCCCTTAATGTATCTAAAATTTATACGCCCATGTGTTTAGTTTCATTCAGGCCTGAGGTTCAATTAGTGCGTGTTCACTTATCTTTATCTTGAAAAATAAATCTTTCTTGCATTGGGTGCCAATCAGAGTTGTCTTCCATGTCCTTTTCCAGTCTTCTTCTGTATTCTGTTTTTTGTTTCCTACTAACCTAACAAACAATGTAACAGAAAAAAAAATGACTACACTCTTGCGCCCATCATCCGCAAACTAGCCAAATCAGTGTCTTGCTAACATTTTCAGGATCCTAAATTGTTTTCTGAAACTTACTAGATGTTAAATAAAATTAAAGTTGTGTCCCTATCTGGGTCCCAAAAGTAATTTTAACCCCTTTTACTTTTGTTTCTTTTATTATTATTATTATTATTATTATTATTATTATTATGTTAGAGACTTAGGTCAAAATTATTTGATTTTGTTTTACTACTTCCACTTTTTATTTTACTCTTCTTTATTATTTCTCATGCCTCTGCTTCTCCCTTTCTCTGATATAGTTCTCTCTCTGCTGCTGCTTCTGTCACTGACAGACTTGCGTCTGAGAATTCCAATGGCTACTGAGAGTTCTGCCTGCTTACAGCAATGGGATCTTCTACCCTGACAGTTCTAGGACTTTTTCAAGGGAAGATGCTTCCTTACGACTTCCCTGATCTGAGCCTTATTCAGTCAGTTTTAAAAACTTGATCCCAATTTCTCTGTCACTTAAACAGGAAAGTAACCAAATCTGTCTGTCGGTATTCCACAGACAGTTTTTTTTTTTTATTATATGCATAGAGATTGTTGTACAAGTTATTTAAATTAATCTCCCTTTAACATTGTTTCTCTCAGTCACTTTCACTCAAAATCTGAAAAAAAACCCAGAAAATTAATTTCCCACAAATCTGTCAAATAAATTATCTAATGATATATCTAATGCTACCCTTACCTTTCTAGAACCAACTTTTTCTTTTTTCTTTTAATAGAGAACAACAATCATTTCTTTCGTTCCTATATATATATATATATATATATATATATATATATATATTTAATTTATGTATGTATGTATGTATAATTTTAAGCTAACAGGGAAAACTCTTTGAGCAACAAAAGTATGTTTTCCTAAATAAATAGCATACTCTCTCTCTCTCTCTCTCTCTGTCTCAGCCCAGACACTTTACTGCCACACTATAACTGTTTTAGTTCTTGTGTATTCTTTTTGTTGCCTAGCGGCACAGCACAAGCCCCCTTTTTTTCTTTTCACAGAGAATTCAGCAAAACTCTACTCCGTCACAGAAAAAAACCAGTCATCAGCTGCTGAAAAATCTATTTTTGTTACTTTGTTACACTACTACTAGGCTGAGCTGGCCCTGAAGCAAATCATCTGCCCCTGCCATTCCCTCCTCTGCCTTTTCATCACAGTGCTATGATGGAATTTGAAGTACCTAATGGGGGTTTAGATATCACAAAATAATTTATTGACACTGTACCCCCACTCATGGTACAATTCTAGTGTATGTAAAAATATCTGTGACATATACTTACACATTGAACGTGTATGCACTGATGACTGATTCCTTATGCATACAGAAAAAACTGTTACAAACAGAATCTGGCAACCTTCTTCCCTTCAGTCTGTCTGCTAGCCTCACTGCAATGTACTATGCTATGCCAGAGACAAAATAATCACTGGCATTGCTTCAATCTCCACACCACTCCAACCCTGCCCCCAGTGAACATAGAAATCAGTTACACTACATCTGTCTTTCTTCTGTCACAGTGAGTGACAGAGAGAGACCAGACCACTCACTACAGCAGAGAAGATCATAAAAAGCACTATGCTAGTGCCAAAGCCTACTTTTTAAAGCTTTTTCAATACTCTGAGAGAGCTTCTGGAAAAGATATGCTTCTCTGCAAACTGCAAGAGAACTTCTTGCACATACTCAAACCTTTCAGTGGGAGAATGTCAGCGTCACTTGATCCAGATGGCATTTTTGGGCTAGTTAAAAGGATGCTTTACCATGATTTGTCCTCTGTTTTGTCTCATTACCTTGTCTTAGCTGGGCTTCCAGGAAACTGTGATGTCACACTGTCAAAAATTGTTTATTATAGTTACCAGTTGTTTGTTTGCTCAGCACTGCCAAAGGCTTGAATGGGAAACAAACAAATGAGGCAGAAATGTTCATTTACATATGCAGGCACTCTCCATTCATTTTGGGGGTACATAAATGAAACAAAAATTGACTCATCTGTTGCATTTTAGCATTTGTTTCCAACAAATGCACATCCCTATTAACTGCTAATATATGATAGGTCATGCAAGAATGAGAGACAGTGCAGTGCTACCATACCCAACCCCAAGCCAGTTAGAGAGTCCATCAAGCTAGGTTGAGAGAACATTGCACAAATCTCATCTTTGGGTGAAGATATGATGACAGAAAGTCATCATATCTTCACAAGGGAGCACTGTTCTGTTCATATGTCTCACTTTGAATGTCAAAGTGGCCCCTAACCCCTACACTAATACCTAAACCTCACCTCAAGTTACTAGGTGGGTTTCCCATAGCGATATAAATACCTATCTATTGTGAGGGCATTATGGCTAGTCTCTCTCTCTCTCTCTCTCCTTAAAACTACTAAACATGGTCCCGTCCCCCCCCCCCCCCACCCCCAGTAGTAGAATGTAGGAAATATAACAATTCTGACACTTATCACAATTTGTGCTAAGATACCACTTTGCATGTATAGGTCCTATCACATGCAATATTTAGTGCATTTTGATAAATACAGGCCTTAAGTTGGAAAGAAGGTAGAGAGGAAAGATAACTTGAACAGCTCCTCAAACTCTGCTTGGGTACAACCAACCCTAAAAGCCTATTGAATTGAGACATCTCCTAAAATAAAGACCTTAGCATATAAAAGTCAACATCAAAGGTACACTGTATGAAAAGTTTTGAAGTACAGATATCATTGCTTGTTTATATCTATTTACATTGTTGCCCAAGCAGTGCCAGATTTAAGATTATGTGGTGCCCACAGGCAGATGACTGTAGGTGGGAGTTTTAACCCCTGAAAATCAGAGAGCATCAGGGCAAGTCCATATTTTTGACAGCTTCAGAATTTGGTGCCCTAGGCATACGCCTAATTTGCCTATGTCTATCCAGCCCTGCCAGGGGTTCAGTTATGTGCAGCTTCCCATGCAGATTGCCTGCCTTCCAAGTTGGGGGATTGATTTTAGCCCAGCCATATTATCTTCTCATGAATAAGCAAGGAACTGCAATATGAATCTCCATTGGTTGAAGATGGAACTACTATATCCACAATACACTGGGATGTTGTATTACAAATTTGGACAGGTATCAATTCATCTGTCTAAGTAACACAGTTCTGTCTCCGATAAGAACATGATGGAGTACTCAGATCAGGCAGAATTCTGCAGCTCAAAGCATCATGTTATCTGCTTTCTTCCAGGGAATGGACACATTTCGAACACATATGGGCCGATGCAATATCGGCGCGTATTAAAGGGGCGCTCTTGATTGAGCGTCCACTCCCTTAACATGTGCCAATGCATGCCTCCAAAGCAACCAGTGCTAAATGTAAATGGGCTGCCACAGTAAAAAGAAGGTACTGGGGAAATTGCATGCCCCTAGTGCCTCCTTGACAGTGAGTGCCAGGGACAGGTGGCTGTCAGCCACTTAGGAAAATGGACGCTCAATTTTAGAGCATCCATTTTCCTAACCTGACTGCCAGCACACTATTTAAAATTATTATTATTATTTTTGGACATTTCTCATTTTTTATTTCCTCTGACTTAATATCACCATGATATTAAATCAGAGGAAGAACAGAAAAGCAGTATTTTCTGCTTTTTGGTACACTTTTTGGACCCTTCAAGACTTAACGCCAGTTCCGGAGTTGGTATTCATTTTTGAGAGTAAAAATATGTGCTTCTGTTGCACATTTTTTTTTTTTTTTGCACGAAGGGGGAATTGATAATAGCCTCATCAACATGCATTTGCATGTGATGAGCACTATTACCTATGTGCAAGATTGGATGAGTGTTTTGAATGAGCTAACTCCTGTTTTGCATTGGGGGATCTGGAGGCGCATATAAAACGTGTGTCCAATTGTGAGTTAAACTGTGCGCTGCAACCAATGCATGGCATGGCATTGGCCTAATAGTAATTTCCCAAAACTTCTACATTACATTGCCCGCTACAAAAAGACCCACATAATCATCTTTATTTAATGGAAATGGGTCATATTTGATCATTACAAGGTTTTAACTGTGAGGTCACCAGTGCAAATTACAAAGAACAACCGAAGAAACCATGCAAAAGGGAGTGACATGGATTTTATATTACATATTGGTTAGTTTATAGTGCGAATTTGAGGCGAATTACAAAATTCATAAAAAACATACATAAAATAATATACACAAGATAAAACAAACATGCACAATAAACATGTAATTCACTAATTGAGTGTATGTATGCTTCAGTACATAAGAACATAAGAAAATACCATACTGGGCCAGACCAAGGGTCCATCAAGCTCAGCATCCTGTTTCCTACAGTGGCCAATCCAGGCCATAAGAACCTAGCAAGTACCCAAAAACTAAGTCTATTCCATGTTACCATTGCTAATGACAGTGGCTATTCTTTAAGGGGTAGATTTTAAATACTTGCGTGATCGCGTACTTTTGTTCGCGTGCCAGGCGCGAACAAAAGTACGCTGGATTTTATAAGATACGCGCGTAGCCGCACGTATCTTATAAAATCCGGGGTTTGCGCGCGCAAGGGGGTGCACATTTGTGCAACCTGCGCGCGCCGAGCCCAGCACGCGCTGCCTGTTCCCTCCGAGGCCGCTCCGGTCCCGGGGGCTGGTCCGGAGGCCTCTACCACGCCCCCGGGCCGGTGCCACGCCCCTGGGCCCGCCCCCGAAACGCCGCAGCACGCCCCCGAAACGCCGCGTCGTTTTGGGAATGCCCCCGGACACGCCCCCTCCCGCCCCTTTTCGAAAGCCCCGGGACTTACGCGCGTCCCGGGGCTTTACGTGCGACGGCGGCCTATGCAAAATATGCACGCCGGCGCACGAGGGGTAAATTGGATGTCATCAGCATATATGAAGTATGTGATGCTGAGACTGGAGAGGAGTTGACATAATGGGAGGAGATAGATATTAAATAGTGTGGCTGATAATGCTGAGCCTTGTGGGAGTCCGGTTTCTAGTGATATTGACTCTAATTTGGATTTATTAATATGTACTTGAAATGATCTGTTATGGATAAAGGATCTGAACCAATTCAATATTGTCCCAATCAGGCCAATTTCAGTTAATCTGTGTATCAGACATTTATAGTCAACCGTGTCAAAGGCCGGGGATACATCTAGCATTATGAGGATGTGGAGTTAGCCAATATCAAAGCCTCTTACAACTGTATCAGATAGGGCGAGGAGTAAGGTTTCTGTGCTAAAGTGTTTCTGGAAACCATGTTGTGCTGGGTATAGTATGTTATTCTTTTCTAAATGTTCATTGAGTTGTTTGAGTACAACCTTTTCAGATAGTTTGGCGAGAAGGGATAAATTTGAGATGGGCCGATGGTTATTAAGCTCTGCGGGATCTAGGTTCTTTTTTTTTTTAAATGGGGTTTGATTATAGTGATTTTTAGGCTGTCAGTCAATGCTCCTTCCAAAGATATGTTTATGAAGTTTGTGATTGCTGGGGTGATGGTATGGGATATTTCTTTTAGGGTGCATTATTGGGATTTTGTCGAGATCATGGTTGGCAGGATTTATGGGTTTAATTAGTCCGTTTATTTCTGTGGTTGAGACATAATCAAAGGTGGCTCATAGGTTTACATCTTTTGTGAATAGAGTAGTGTTTTGGAAAGGGCTTTTGTTTATGTTTTCGGTTATTTTATTGATTTTATTTTTGAAAGATTTGGCTAGGTGTTGACATAGATTATTATTTATGAAGGAGGTTGCAGGGTTCATGTCGGCAATAAGCTTGTTCACTATGTTGAATAGTATCGTCGGATTGTGGGAGAAGTTTTGTATTTTTTTGCCATAATATGCTTGTTTGGTTTTGTTTATCAAATCTTTGTAGTAAGCTAAATAGTTGTGGTAGTTTGTTAAGGTTAGTGGGCATTTCTTTTTGCACCAGGCTTTTTCTTTTCCGTTTAATATTATTTTGGTATCTCTCTGTTGTACCAAGGATTGGACTTTTTTTTTTTTTGAGTTATTGATGTTTAGTTTTTTTGCGGATGATTGTGTTTGCGATTTGCTCTGTAATTTGAAGTCAAGAAAGGGTGGTGCTACTAATATTGGCAAGGCTTATGTTTATTAATTGTTGTTCGAGTTCCTGCTGTAGCATTTCTAACTGAAAAGGTGGTCTAAAGTTGAAGCTGGTAGTATTAGAGTTTTTTGGTTTGATTTTTGTGTTTAGTTCTGTCTTACAATGTAGCAGATAGTGATCGGACCATGGGATTGGGGAGAAGGATACCAAACAGTTGATGAAGAATTTTTCATTAGTGAAGACAAGGTTAAGAATATGGCCTGCTTTGTGTGTTGGGTCACATCAAAGAGGGTTTGGCATGTGTGGGAAAGGGGGATCATATCAGTGTGAAGATTGAAGTCTCCAAGGATAATTGTGTGATTTTTATGGTTGAAATTAGATAAAATAATTCTATCAGAGGTGAAATATCTTGATCAAGTAAACTGGGTGGGCTACACTATTCATCAAAAGAAACTCTAAAAGGCAGCATTGGATGATCTCCAGTCTACAGTTACCACACTGGAACGGGCACATATCTGGTATCCTACATCCTCTATGCTTACTAGGGATGTGAATCGTTTTTTGACGATTTAAAATATCATCCGATATATTTTAAATCGTCAAAAATCGTTAGAGCCACAATACAATAACAGTTCCCCCAATTTATCGTCAAAAAATCGTAAATCGGGGGAAGGGGGAGGGCGGGAAAACCGGCACACTAAAACAACCCTAAAACCCACCCCGACCCTTTAAAATAAATTCCCCACCCTCCCGAACCCCCCCAAAATGCCTTAAATTACCTGGGGTCCAGAGGAAGGGTCCCGGTGTGATCTTTTACTCTCGGACCTCCGGTGCGTTGTAGAAATGGCGCCGGCGCTACCTTTGCCTTGTCATATGACAGGTCAAAGGTAGTGCCGGCGCCATTTTGTTTTTTGTCCCCCGACGTCAGGAGCTTAGGAGATCGCTCCCGGACCCCCGCTGGACCCCCAGGGACTTTTGGCCAGTGTGGGGGGGCATCCTGACCCCCACAAGACTTGCCAAAAGTCCAGCGGGGGTCCGGGAATGACTTCCTGCACGCAAATCGTTTTTCTGTACGGAAAAACGATTCATGGTAGGAGATCGCTCCCGGATCCCCGCTGGACCCCCAGGGACTTTTGGCCAGCTTGGGGGGCCTCCTGACCCCCACAAGACTTGCCAAAAGTCCAGCGGGGGTCTGGGAGCGACCTCCTGCACTCGAATCATTTTGCCGTACGGCCAGCGCCATTTTGCATGTAATAGCTAATTCAGCCTGCTTATTGATGGAAAATATTTTAAAATATTTCTTGATACTATTTTATACACTAAGGTAATACTCCTGGGCCCAGTATTTAAAACTAAATGTTTATTTGTTTGCTGGATAGGACTTATCAAGCTATGCTGCTGAATGTCTATGTGCAGATTGCTACATAGTTCTTGTATAGCAGGTCTAACCTTTCTGGTTAACTATAACCGGATAAGTAGCCCTACTCCGTTCCAAGATATCCCAAGATATCTAAATATCTACATTACTGAATAAATACTTAGCCAGCTAAGTGGTGACCACTGAACATAGCTGGATATCAGCAGCCACCACTTAGCCAAATAAGTCACTACTTATACGGCTACGTAGCGCTAAATATTGGCCTACCTAAGTATATTTAATACCTATATTCAAAAGGTAGACTTTGAATTGATGAAATATAAAACAGAATATTATTAAAAATCATATGAAATTGACTGGTCCTAACTAAATCTTCTTTGTAAAGCAAAAACAAATGTAATAACCTGAAATTAAGGCTTCTGTACAGTCAGATTATGACCTTATCGACTTCCACTTTCTTCATTTGCCTTGCTTAAGTTTTGTTAAACAAGAAAAGTGTTGTGACCTGTAATTGTGGGCAGATTCACAGCAGGTTCTGCAGAGCTTTTCTTGCCCTAGTGTCCGAGCTGTCTCCATCTGCTACTGTCTTGTATGCGCCCCACAGGGGGACCTGGCTAATTTTGCAGTCAATTAGCAGAAGGGCTGCTTTTGTTCTCCAAGTGCATCCCCCACCCCCCCCCGGGCTCCTCTTACACCCTGGACAGAACATTCAGATGTTGTGAGTTTTCAAAAAGCGTATCATGTTATTTTTCCTACTGACCTTTCTGACATTGTTGGGCAAACGCTGTCTCAGGCAATCATAGGAATGGGCATTAAAGGTACACAGAGAAAATGTGATTTCTTTTTAATAAGCAATGAAAACAACAATACTTTCCTGTCATTTGCTCTGAGCATATTATTCTAATTAATATTTAAATTGTAATGGTTCAGAAAAGACTGTGTAACAGATATATTCATAAACCCTGATCTATTGTCTATTGTTTTAAAAATCTATTTTAAAAATTCAATCACAGTCACAGTATATTTTATGAGTATATTCTTTTTTGTCACCTTATAGGAAAATGTACTTTAATTTATAAGAAAGAAAGCAATAGAAAGAAAAGTGAAGGGAATGGGGAGTGAGGAATATTATTTAATATGTTCAAAAGGGATTCAGAAAGATATTTAACTAGAAAACCTAGGTATGAAATCGATGGATTTAAAAAATTTGACAATGCCAGTAAAAGTATAAAAATAACTAAATTCTATGGCTGAGGTCTATAAGAGAAAACATACTTTTAATTTGCTAAGTTCACTGTTTCCTGAAGATATACAGTTTATATTTAAAAATATATATAAATTATGTATTCAAACTACTAATCTTATTTAACTGGTATTACAGAAATACATAAAAATTGATTTCTGACTGCTTGCTGTCTTGCTTGCTATCTCATTAATACATAAGCAAATGGTATACAGTAATAAGTAGACAATCATTTTTTAATGCTCCATGCCGCTTTTCACAAACAAGATTGTGCAAAAGGCGGCAAGACATGGTCCTGGCCTGTTGTCATTAACATGGCAATGTGACGGCTTCCCTTACAACTGCATCCCTTACATTTGAGGGCTGAGCCCCCAAGGTTGAAGGTGACTAGGGGAGAGGGGGAGGAATTGGCTTCCATTGTTCCAGATTCCTCACTCTCCCCCTCCTCTATTCCGGAACTCCTCATAGGGTTTGGGTTTGAGCGACCTCTAGTTGGATGGCCTCCACATAGAGTGTTGGGCTAGGCCTGGGATCTTAAATGGTGTAAAAAAAAAAAGTTCTCCTACCTTCTTCTCTTCCCACTTGCTCTCAGCATCATCTCCCATCCTCCCTCCCCTTTTATGTTTTTATGTTGGTGGTAACCATGAACTATTATTGTAGTAATAGTAACTTGAGTCCTTGTTAATTCAGATGTAGAAAACAGGTTTATATGTTTATGTGACTGGAACTCATATTCAGAGTATGGTAGAGTGGGGCTACTACACAAGGCAGTGTTAGGACAGTGTAATCACTGGTCAGCAACCGGTTTGGGGTTTCTCCTGTTGGGACATGACAAGGAGTGTTTGGCATGTAGCAGGGGACTGCTGGAGTGGCATCAGAAGCGGAGTGTTGCTGGGACATAGTGGTAGATTGTCCTGAGGCCGGGGAGTTGTACTTTACAAATGTGTTGTGCAGTTGCTTGATCAGTTCAGGTGGTTTAAGATTGATATTAGTAAACTTCAGCCTTTATAAATTCATACTCATGTGCTATTGTAAGGAGGGAGCACGGGAAGGAGAACTGGGAAGATCTTACATGGCCATGTTAGCAGTAAACATAATTCTTCATGTTCAATTTTAAAAACACTAAGAATACATCCAAAATGATTTTCTTTAACAATTAATGTATTTCTTAATCATTTCTTTCACGAACATACATTTACCAACCAAAACTTTCAGACACGATACAATTAAACTAAACAATACATGCTAGTCTTTCAACCTATTTAAAATGATGGCTAAAACTAATTTCACTTGAGAATAGCCTTGGGAGCCAGACCATATTTTGTAAAATGTCTTCAGCTGATATCTGTGTCATGCTGTCCCTTTAGAGAGTATGCATTTTTATAGGTATTTCCAACATCAAACTTTAAGCACAGCTTCCTACTGTGGCTGATATGAATTTGAATGATTGCTGTATTCACTCTTTTTCTCAGTTCTGCATGTATTCTGTATGATGTGAAGCAGGTTTGGCTTCCTGTAACCTTTAATCTGCTCAGCCTTTTGGCTATATCTTTCTATAGTTAATGAATATACTTTTTCCTAGTGTTAGGCAATAAAATATTCACTGGATCTGAGCTGGGGTTAACAGATTTCTGAAAATTTTATTGCGTGACAGCCTGTCCTGCATAATCCCCTCAGCTGTCTCATGTTCTGGGGCAGAAATGATCTTATGTGTCACTCTAATAGTCTAGAATTACACTTGTATCACTGTCACTGGCATATGGGGCTGTGTATACCCCTAGGCCCAGATCCCTCTCTTTCACGGCATTTAAAATGATAACATTTGGCAAAGTCAGTTTTGACAGAAAGTGAACTCTCCTTTCCACATTTGTGACAAAGCTGGCCACCAGAGGCCTGACACAGAGCAGCCAATCATCACACTCTTTGCTGGATAATGATAGTGGGTTTCACTCATGTTAATAACTGCCTCTGTGCAAAGGGAGATTTGAGTGCAAGTCTTCACTTAATTATACAGTCTTCATCTTAAGTGCTTTATTCATGTGAGGGCTTCAGCTGTGTAGGAGTAATCATAGAAGCTCTCTTTTTCTTCCCCTCTGACAAAACATATTGATTATTGAGCAGACAGTGGGGACAATGAAGTCTTAAGGAAAATAATGCAGAGAAAATGATGCACTCATACATTGAAAAGGAAACAATGTAAATAGGCACATTACATTCCTATGGAACATAGGAGCTCTGAGGCCATGTCAACGCTCTTTCATACTAATGTGAATGAAATTTTGGAAATCGTCTCAATCTCAAAAAAATAAAAATTAAAAATAAAACCAAAATTGCAAAAGGCAAACACTATACTGGGAATGAAATGTTACTGATAATTAGATGAAAATAGCTCCCATTATGCTTTTTAACAGTTCAGTAAAAGCATGTATGTAAACCTATTGACCTATAGTGTTCATAGATTATAAAAACAATTTTGATCTCTGCATAGGATCTTAAAACGTTAATATTCTTCTTTGCAGTTTGGCATTTTCTAGTAAAAACCTATATGAATGAGGAAGAAAAACATTGTGAGGGTAATTTTCAACAATACCAGGCATAAGTAGGTTTACCAAAGGTTTCTACTATATTTTATAAATTGTACAGGAAGAGTCACCCAGTTTATAAAATACCATGCATCACCACTCCTAAAGCATAAGCAAATGTTTCAGTATACATGCAATATTTTAATGCAGGGATCCACATAGTTTATATACCTATTTTTTTTAATTTTCTCGTTATTTCTATACCTATTTTATAAAAGTATGCAACGTATTTTGTGTGCTAAATTATAACATGCATGTAATAAATATGTTTATGCGTGGAGGCAGGTATTTTATAAAATTGGCTGATGTATGCACATATCTTGCTTATGAAAATACTTGTGCATGTACTTTCAAGCACCAATTGTCTGAGGCTTTCACCAGTTCACCCTCCACCATTTGCTCCAGAATCCGCCCCACCTAAAAACTGCAGAGAAAGGAGAAGCCGGATTTAATTCCTGCTGTTTGATTAGTATGAATAAACATTTTATCTCATTTGATGAAGTAGGCATGCCCTTTGTTTATTAAATAAATAAATATATATTTGTACTTCCAAACCCCTCCCCAAAATGCCCTGGAAACTACCTCTTTGCACGCACATACTTTCCTCTTGGCAGCAATAGTGCACATATATTCCTGCCTGTCTGAAAATGTGCTTACCGCGCACAGAGGCAGATATGAGGCACAAGCGCAGATATTATATGCAGATATGATGATTTTACGCACACAGGGGCAGATTTAAAAAAACTACGCCTGCGCGTACTTTTGTTCACGCGACCGGCGTAAACAAAAGTACGCTGGATTTTAATAGATACGCACGTAGCCGCACGTATCTTTTAAAATCCAGGGTCGGCGCGCGTAAGGGTGTGTAAAATCGGCAGCCTGCGCGTGCCAAGCCGCGCAGCCTGCCTCCGTTCCCTCCGAGTCCGCTCCAAAATCGAAGCGGCCTCGGAGGGAACTTTCTTTACGCCTCCTCCCACCTTCCCCTCCCTTCCCCTACCTAACCCACCCCCTGGCCCTAACTAATTCCCCTCCCCCTATTTTTTTCCAAAAGTTACGCCTGTCCAAGGAGTAACTTGCGCTTGCCGGGCTGGCTGCCGGCTGGCTGCCGGGCTGGCTACCCGGTCCAGGGGCTGGGCTGGTCTGGAGGCTGCGGCCATGCCCCCGGGGCTGGAACCATGCCCGCGGCCCTGCTGACACGACCCCGATGACACGCCGGCCACAACACGCCCCCTGACACGCCCCCCAGGAAAGCCCCGGGACTTACGCGTGTCCCGGGGCTTTGTGCGCGCCGGCAGCCTATGCAACATAGGCTCGGCGCGTGCAGGGGGAGCTTGGGGCAGGTTTTCGGGGGGGTACGCGTGTATCTTACGCACGTACCCCTTTGAAAATCTGTCCCACAGTCCTTGAATAGGCCTTTGAAAATTCTACCCTGTAGGCCTTATGTAAAAATATAATTGTCTGAGTTGCACATTTTTATGGTGAATACATGTGAAATTCCACTAAGAATGGTTTCTTGAATTTCAAACATGTCTAAATGTGCTATACAGTCAGGATTTGTTGCATATTTTAGAACAACCCTTCAATAAAATAGACTCTTAGTGCAAGCTCTCCTGCCTTAAACAACCCTGGCTTACCTTTTCACTCTGGTGATCGTATGGTTTTCACTATGATTTGGGTATTTGCTTTTGTGTGAAAGAAAAGGACCATGTTGAAAAGGTGAACTGGAAGCAAACAATAATTTCTCACTTTTTTTTTGGCATAGATCAAATGTATGGGTCTTAGCTATAAGATAAGGATGGGCTCTTCTTGGTCTTGTGACTGATAATCTGTAAAATATAGACCTGTTAAAACTGTCACTCAGTTCCACTGCAGACATCCAGAGTTCACCTTAGTTGCTAGGCCCGGGATGAATCTACTGTGGTGAGGCCCTGGAATGCTGATATATATAAGTCTTCCCCCAAGAGGACAGAAAAAAAGTGCCGAGTATGGAGCCCCCTCCCCCAACACATGAGTTCCAGAGCAATTGTCTCTATGTGTTTCCTAAGGATTGCCCTGGAGTCATGATTATGTTATGACGTTTAGGGATGTGAATCGTTTTTCAACGATTAAAATTATCGTCCGATAATGTTTATATCATCTTAAATCGTTATAGAACACGATACAATAGAAATTCTAACGATTTATTGTTAAAAATCGTTAAATCGTGTTAGTGCGCACTAAATCGAGTTAGTGCGCACTAACTCCCCGTTAGTGCGCACTAACTCGATTTAGTGTGCACTAACTGAAAATGATACAAATAAACACTTTCCAGGTCACTGAAGGTCAGTTAGGAATGAATATGTGTTCCTATTGGCTGGCTGCCCTCTTATCTATTGATGTTACCAAGGTTACCACTGAGGTGATGGTTGGGGGGATGGGAAATGGAACTGGAAACTAACGAACACCAACAGAAAATGAAACAAAGTGTTCACACTTCCCAGGTCAGTAAAGGTCACTTAGGAATGAATATGTATTCCTATTGGCTGGCTGTGCTCTTATCTATTGATGTTACCAAGGCTAACACTGAGGTAATGGTTGGAGGGATGTGAAATGGAAACAGTTGGAAGCTTGACAAAAAAAGTAATGTAATGATCAGCACTCACGTGACTGGAACTTGTTTGTTTATTATTTTTGTTAGCAGGCACCTGAAATGCTAGTGCATGTTGAATTTGCCAATCACTGTGCATTTTAGAAAGGTGGTCCTGGCTGGAACTGTACACAGTTCAAATATATGTAATTGATTGTTGGTAAGTGTATTTTTTAAGTAGCCACACTGGCACAAGTATGTTTACTTTTCCTCCTACTTAACTCACTAGCTCAGCTTTGTAAGAAGGGCTTCTCTGCTTGTGTGTTGTTTTTGATTGGTGTGAGGAGAGCAGAAACATCAGATCTTTATTCAATCTACTACAGTCATCTCTTACAGTGCCCTATCCCTATTAATACCAGGAGTGTTGTGATCTTCCTGCACACAGTGCCCTAACCCTGATACCAGTCTGAGACAGCTCCCTCCCTGCATTACTAGTGAGAGGCTGGCTTCACAGACAGGGGGGAGCTGCCTGACCCTCACTCCTGACTTCCCCCATGTCCCAGCTAGTGAATGGTGTGTGGGTGAGGGGGGGGGGGGGGAGGAGGATGGTGAAGTCTGAGACAGCTCCCTCCCTGCATTACTAGTGAGAGGCTGGCTTCACAGACAGGGGGGAGCTGCCTGACCCTCACTCCTGACTTCCCCCATGTCCCAGCTAGTGAATGGTGTGTGGGTGAGGGGGGGGGGGGGAGGAGGATGGTGAAGTCTGAGACAGCTCCCTCCCTGCATTACTAGTGAGAGGCTGGCTTCACAGACAGGGGGGAGCTGCCTGACCCTCACTCCTGACTTCCCCCATGTCCCAGCTAGTGAATGGTGTGTGGGTGAGAGGGGGGGGGAGGATGGTGAAGTCTGAGACAGCTCCCTCCCTGCATTACTAGTGAGAGGCTGGCTTCACAGACAAGGGGGAGCTGCCTGACCCTCACTCCTGACTTCCCCCATGTCCCAGCTAGTGAATGGTGTGTGGGTGAGGGGGGGGGGAGGATGGTGAAGTCTGAGACAGCTCCCTCCCTGCATTACTAGTGAGAGGCTGGCTTCACAGACAGGGGGGAGCTGCCTGACCCTCACTCCTGACTTCCCCCATGTCCCAGCTAGTGAATGGTGTGTGGGTGAGGGGGGGGGGGAGGATGGTGAAGTCTGAGACAGCTCCCTCCCTGCATTACTAGTGAGAGGCTGGCTTCACAGACAGGGGGGAGCTGCCTGACCCTCACTCCTGACTTCCCCCATGTCCCAGCTAGTGAATGGTGTGTGGGTGAGGGGGGGGGGAGGATGGTGAAGTCTGAGACAGCTCCCTCCCTGCATTACTAGTGAGAGGCTGGCTTCACAGACAGGGGGGAGCTGCCTGACCCTCACTCCTGACTTCCCCCATGTCCCAGCTAGTGAATGGTGTGTGGGTGAGGGGGGGGGGGAGGATGGTGAAGTCTGAGACAGCTCCCTCCCTGCATTACTAGTGAGAGGCTGGCTTCACAGACAGGGGGGAGCTGCCTGACCCTCACTCCTGACTTCCCCCATGTCCCAGCTAGTGAATGGTGTGTGGGTGAGGGGGGGGGGAGGATGGTGAAGTCTGAGACAGCTCCCTCCCTGCATTAATAGTGAGAGGCTGGCTTCACAGACAGGGGGGAGCTGCCTGACCCTCACTCCTGACTTCCCCCATGTCCCAGCTAGTGAATGGTGTGTGGGTGAGGGGGGGGGGAGGATGGTGAAGTCTGAGACAGCTCCCTCCCTGCATTACTAGTGAGAGGCTGGCTTCACAGACAAGGGGGAGCTGCCTGACCCTCACTCCTGACTTCCCCCATGTCCCAGCTAGTGAATGGTGTGTGGGTGAGGGGGGGGGGGGAGGATGGTGAAGTCTGAGACAGCTCCCTCCCTGCATTACTAGTGAGAGGCTGGCTTCACAGACAGGGGGGAGCTGCCTGACCCTCACTCCTGACTTCCCCCATGTCCCAGCTAGTGAATGGTGTGTGGGTGAGGGGGGGGGGGAGGATGGTGAAGTCTGAGACAGCTCCCTCCCTGCATTACTAGTGAGAGGCTGGCTTCACAGACAGGGGGGAGCTGCCTGACCCTCACTCCTGACTTCCCCCATGTCCCAGCTAGTGAATGGTGTGTGGGTGAGGGGGGGGGGGGGGAGGATGGTGAAGTCTGAGACAGCTCCCTCCCTGCATTACTAGTGAGAGGCTGGCTTCACAGACAGGGGGGAGCTGCCTGACCCTCACTCCTGACTTCCCCCATGTCCCAGCTAGTGAATGGTGTGTGGGTGAGGGGGGGGGGGGAGGATGGTGAAGTCTGAGATAGCTCCCTCCCTGCATTACTAGTGAGAGGCTGGCTTCACAGACAGGGGGGAGCTGCCTGACCCTCACTCCTGACTTCCCCCATGTCCCAGCTAGTGAATGGTGTGTGGGTGAGGGGGGGGGGAGGATGGTGAAGTCTGAGACAGCTCCCTCCCTGCATTACTAGTGAGAGGCTGGCTTCACAGACAGGGGGGAGCTGCCTGACCCTCACTCCTGACTTCCCCCATGTCCCAGCTAGTGAATGGTGTGTGGGTGAGGGGGGGGGGGGAGGATGGTGAAGTCTGAGACAGCTCCCTCCCTGCATTAATAGTGAGAGGCTGGCTTCACAGACAGGGGGGAGCTGCCTGACCCTCACTCCTGACTTCCCCCATGTCCCAGCTAGTGAATGGTGTGTGGGTGAGGGGGGGGGGGAGGATGGTGAAGTCTGAGACAGCTCCCTCCCTGCATTACTAGTGAGAGGCTGGCTTCACAGACAGGGGGGAGCTGCCTGACCCTCACTCCTGACTTCCCCCATGTCCCAGCTAGTGAATGGTGTGTGGGTGAGGGGGGGGGGGGGAGGATGGTGAAGTCTGAGACAGCTCCCTCCCTGCATTACTAGTGAGAGGCTGGCTTCACAGACAGGGGGGAGCTGCCTGACCCTCACTCCTGACTTCCCCCATGTCCCAGCTAGTGAATGGTGTGTGGGTGAGGGGGGGGGGGGGAGGATGGTGAAGTCTGAGACAGCTCCCTCCCTGCATTACTAGTGAGAGGCTGGCTTCACAGACAGGGGGGAGCTGCCTGACCCTCACTCCTGACTTCCCCCATGTCCCAGCTAGTGAATGGTGTGTGGGTGAGGGGGGGGGGAGGATGGTGAAGTCTGAGACAGCTCCCTCCCTGCATTACTAGTGAGAGGCTGGCTTCACAGACAGGGGGGAGCTGCCTGACCCTCACTCCTGACTTCCCCCATGTCCCAGCTAGTGAATGGTGTGTGGGTGAGGGGGGGGGGGAGGATGGTGAAGTCTGAGACAGCTCCCTCCCTGCATTACTAGTGAGAGGCTGGCTTCACAGACAGGGGGGAGCTGCCTGACCCTCACTCCTGACTTCCCCCATGTCCCAGCTAGTGAATGGTGTGTGGGTGAGGGGGGGGGGGGAGGATGGTGAAGTCTGAGACAGCTCCCTCCCTGCATTACTAGTGAGAGGCTGGCTTCACAGACAGGGGGGAGCTGCCTGACCCTCACTCCTGACTTCCCCCATGTCCCAGCTAGTGAATGGTGTGTGGGTGAGGGGGGGGGGGAGGATGGTGAAGTCTGAGACAGCTCCCTCCCTGCATTACTAGTGGGAGGCTGGCTTCACAGACAGGGGGGAGCTGCCTGACCCTCACTCCTGACTTCCCCATGTCCCAGCTAGTGAATGGTGTGTGGGTGGGGGGGGGGGGGAGGATGGTGAAGTCTGAGACAGCTCCCTCCCTGCATTACTAGTGAGAGGCTGGCTTCACAGACAGGGGGGAGCTGCCTGACCCTCACTCCTGACTTCCCCCATGTCCCAGCTAGTGAATGGTGTGTGGGTGAGGGGGGGGGGAGGATGGTGAAGTCTGAGACAGCTCCCTCCCTGCATTACTAGTGAGAGGCTGGCTTCACAGACAGGGGGGAGCTGCCTGACCCTCACTCCTGACTTCCCCCATGTCCCAGCTAGTGAATGGTGTGTGGGTGAGGGGGTGGGGGGGAGGATGGTGAAGTCTGAGACAGCTCCCTCCCTGCATTACTAGTGAGAGGCTGGCTTCACAGACAGGGGGGAGCTGCCTGACCCTCACTCCTGACTTCCCCCATGTCCCAGCTAGTGAATGGTGTGTGGGTGAGGGGGGGGGGAGGATGGTGAAGTCTGAGACAGCTCCCTCCCTGCATTACTAGTGAGAGGCTGGCTTCACAGACAGGGGGGAGCTGCCTGACCCTCACTCCTGACTTCCCCCATGTCCCAGCTAGTGAATGGTGTGTGGGTGCGGGGGGGGGGGAGGATGGTGAAGTCTGAGACAGCTCCCTCCCTGCATTACTAGTGAGAGGCTGGCTTCAGAGACAGGGGGGAGCTGCCTGACCCTCACTCCTGACTTCCCCCATGTCCCAGCTAGTGAATGGTGTGTGGGTGAGGGGGGGGGGAGGATGGTGAAGTCTGAGACAGCTCCCTCCCTGCATTACTAGTGAGAGGCTGGCTTCACAGACAGGGGGGAGCTGCCTGCCCCTCACTCCTGACTTCCCCCATGTCCCAGATAGTGAATGGTGTGTGGGTGAGGGGGGGGAGGATGGTGAAGTCTGAGACAGCTCCCTCCCTGCATTACTAGTGAGAGGCTGGCTTCACAGACAGGGGGGAGCTGCCTGACCCTCACTCCTGACTTCCCCCATGTCCCAGCTAGTGAATGGTGTGTGGGTGAGGGGGGGGGGGAGGATGGTGAAGTCTGAGACAGCTCCCTCCCTGCATTACTAGTGAGAGGCTGGCTTCACAGACAGGGGGGAGCTGCCTGACCCTCACTCCTGACTTCCCCCATGTCCCAGCTAGTGAATGGTGTGTGGGTGAGGGGGGGGGAGGATGGTGAAGTCTGAGACAGCTCCCTCCCTGCATTACTAGTGAGAGGCTGGCTTCACAGACAGGGGGGAGCTGCCTGACCCTCACTCCTGACTTCCCCCATGTCCCAGCTAGTGAATGGTGTGTGGGTATGGGGGGGGGGGGGAGGATGGTGAAGTCTGAGACAGCTCCCTCCCTGCATTACTAGTGAGAGGCTGGCTTCACAGACAGGGGGGAGCTGCCTGACCCTCACTCAAGCAGAGAAGCCCTTCTTACAAAGCTGAGCTAGTGAGTTAAGTAGGAGGAAAAGTAAACATACTTGTGCCAGTGTGGCTACTTAAAAAATACACTTACCAACAATCAATTACATATATTTGAACTGTGTACAGTTCCAGCCAGGACCACCTTTCTAAAATGCACAGTGATTGGCAAATTCAACATGCACTAGCATTTCAGGTGCCTGCTAACAAAAATAATAAACAAAGAAGTTCTAGTCACGTGAGTGCTGATCATCACATGTCAAGCTTCCAACTGTTTCCATTTCACATCCCCCCAACCATTACCTCAGTGGTAACCTTGGTAACATCAATAGATAAGAGCACAGCCAGCCAATAGGAATACATATTCATTCCTAAGTGACCTTTACTGACCTGGGAAGTGTGAACACTTTGTTTCATTTTCTGTTGGTGTTCATGAGTTTCCAGTTCCATTTCCCATCCCCCCAACCATCACCTCAGTGGAAACCTTGGTAACATCAATAGATAAGAGGGCTGCCAGCCAATAGGAACACATATTCATTCCTAACTGACCTTCAGTGACCTGGAAAGTGTCTATTTGTATCATTTTGAGTTAGTGCGCACTAACTCGAGTTAGTGCGCACTAACGGGGAGTTAGTGCGCACTAACTCGAGTTAGTGCGCACTAATCGGAAAAAATGATTTTTAACGATTTTTCAATGAAATAATCGTGCCAAACACGATTTTCTTCTCCTGCCACACGATTTCTATCGTTAAGACGATATGGAAAACGATTCACATCCCTAATGACGTTGGCAAAGCAGAAGGATCAACCACCCTTTTAAACAAATAAACCCCAGCAAAGATTAAATGGATATTTATTGAGATAATCTGGTGCAAATGACAAATTTAATAAATTGTATCCACAATTTCAAAATAGGGATGTAGGGAGAGTTTTAAATCTTAGAACTGGGTTTATTTGCCTTTTAAGCTTTAACTCTCAGTCACAGAACACATTATCTCCCTTAATGACTTTAGGTTATGTATCCCCCAATGAAAGGCATATCTTGAAAAGGTACAGGACATTAGGACAAAGCATCTGATGGCACCACAAATTATGACCATAAACTAAAATTGTTTGCTGAACAATTAAAATCAGCAAGATGTGGAGGAAGAAGACAATACACGTTGACTCACACTCATACGCATTGGGAAAAAGAAAGTTAAGTACAACGACAAAAAAGATGAAAATAACTCTAAACAAGTAACCAAATTTACATTTTAGATTACTGCACATATTTAATAATTCACAGTGCTACTGGAGAACACAATCAATACCACTACGATACCAGCCCTTCAGAGATATTCTTTCATATTCTTTCTCTACCGAATCAGTATCCATGACCGCACTCTTATTTACCCTTCTGTCACAGTAATTACACCGATTATGGTCTCATTCCTATTAAGGACTAAATAGAACAAACACCTTTTAAGGTAACTCATGTTCACTTTTCCACTTGCCAGAAGCAGGCTATTAATTTGAAAATGTCATGCTGAGTCATAGTTGGCCAGTACAGAGACAGACAGAAGGGAACAGAGAAGCTGATAACAGTACCTTAAATATAAATAAGCAAACACAGAAAGCTAGTTCAAAGTCAGAGCCAGGATAAGGTAAGTAATGGGAGAACAGATCAAAAGCAGGTTTGAGCAACCTGTGAGGACAAAAGAAAAATAGTCAGGATGGAAGCAGATGCAGAACAGGAACAGAGGCAGAAAGTAACGGACAAGAGTCACATATGTAAACCGAGTTGATTTGATCTGTATCAAGAAAATCGGTATATAAAAACCCTAAATAAATAAATAAATAAATAAATAAATAAATTTGTAATGAAATAAAATTTGACAAATCATAGTCACAAAGAGTGATGTAGCCTGAAGTGATTTTCTGTCTGGGTCCAAAGGTAGCATGGGTGGTCACTAGGTTCACCCTCCTATTGGCAGATGCAGATTGAAACACAGAAAAGACTGGACTGATACAGATCCCTACACAGAAACAACATGCTAGCAGAAGTAGAAGACCTAACACTAATTGCACATTCAAGCCGCAAATAGATCCTACCAAATACATAATAAGTGACCACAAATTAAAAATAGAAATATGCAGACATAAACTGAACTAGAAACCCCAAAAAGCCAGAACCTGCCTACAGTGCAACACTGGAGAAAAAAATGCCTTTCCTCTGTACTGTGTAAAATACAAGGCTATCAGAGATACATATTTTCCAAACTGACAAATAATAAAACAATTCTCACAAAAGAATGAGCAGGAAAAACTCCTGGGAAAACATAATACTTTTCTATATTGCCTTCCTTACCCAAGGAGGCGCAAAGCAGTACAAGAATATAAATACCATAATGAGCTTAAAATAACTGAAAATGCATTAGTAAAAATAATAAAATGCATCTTTATTTCTAAAATGCTGCATATCCATCATCTACTACCAAGAAACAGGAGAAGGAACAATTACAGCAACACAATCTGTATCCTGCCACGAGGCCATAAACATGATCTGATAAGAGGAAGTATGGACCAGCACCAGAGCCTGAGAATTGATCTTGTAATTGTCCATTTTTTAACCCGTAATTTTATTATACTGTTATCACTTTTATGTAATTCTTTCAACAAATACTCCTTTTATTTTAAATACTTTGTACAGTACTTTGGCAACCCCTGTCCCAAGATGTCCCTGTGGGAGGATAAGGGAGGATAAGGATAGAGATTTGATAGACTACTGGGGACAGGGAAAGGCATAGGGGATGAGAGTCCCATCCCCTATACCAACCACCTTTCCCAAACAGTCTCATTCTCATTTAAATAAACCCAGGAAAAGTAAGATGGTGGATCACTGTTGGAAATGCTGAGATGCTGACACAAGTTCTAAGAGAATGACACCTAAAAATTGGAGCGTACATATTCTGTTTGAATGGATAAATGTTTTATCTACAAGGCAGCATGTTAATGCTTTGCTTTTTTCATTGTATAGAGTTTAAAAGAAATAATTATTGTCTCTGATGAAGCACAAAAGAATACTGCCCCGACGAAGCATAAAAGAAACACGAGCTGTGTCGGGTAGAAGTATCGCTCCAGGCAGGACAGGAGCACTGCTCTGGAAAGAAGTATCGCTTCTTCAGCATGCTGTTATGCTCAGGCTTGTGGACCCTTGGCCAGCGAGAGGATGGTATACCTTTTGGGGGGTCCGTAGGCTCTCTCGTTGGGTGGTGAGGCAGAACAGGAGGCAGGACCAGCTGACTCTTGGCACTGGAGACTGAAGCAAACACGGAGGGGATGAAGAGACGAGATAAGGCTCTGTGTCTTCACCACTGGTGGTGTGCGGTCCCCCCGGGAGGAGCCCGTAGGGACCCGACCGCTGGGACTTAGGTGGACCTAGGGAGGTCAGAGCAACGGTACAAAGGCCAACTGGAGCTTCGTCCTGGAAGCCCGCGTCCCCCCAGGAGGGGCCCGTAGGGACCCGGGCCGCTGGGACTTAGGTGGGCCCTTGGAGACAGAGTCTTGAAGCAGTCCTAGGTCGAGTGCCAGAGGGTCATCGCTCACCAGTCCAAAGTCGTGCATCAGAGAATCACCGCTTGCCAATCCGAAGTCAGGAACCAGAGAATCACCGTAAGCCAATCTGAAGTCAGGAACCAGGAACACCAAGACGGAACAGGAACCTGCGTCCAAGCGCAGGATACTCACCGAAGCAAGCAGACTAGACAGCGAGGAAGGACGTTGCCAAGTCACTGGATGAGCAGAGGAAGCTGCCTTTTATACTTCCTCTGCCCTGGCTGATAGAGAACAGGTGAGGCCATTTAGAGGGATGGGTCCCTTTAATTCTGTGGAGGGGGCGTGGCCTCAAGCTGAAGCATGGCGGCGGCCATCTTGGATTTCTCCCATGGAGGGGAGACGCAGCTGGGAGGAAGCAGGACGGCTTCCCCTGCAACGGGCAGTGCCAGAGGCCACGCGGGCGTGAATCAGGTAGGGGGCCGCGGTCGTGGGGAACCACGGCCGCGGAGCACAACACGTGCATTTGCTCAACAAGAAACGATAAGTGTCATTTGATTTGTCCGGGCAGAAGTATCACTCCGGACAGGACTGGAGCACTGCTCTGGGTAGAAGTATCGCTCCTTCAGTGCGCATTTGCTCAACAAGAAATGATAAGTGTAATTTGATTTGTCAAAAAAAAAAGCTTTAAATACAATTCCAAAAAAATCTCAAAATATTTGTGAAAAAGAGACCAGTGATTATAAGCAAGCAAACATAGTAAAATTCTGTGCAGCTCAATTAGTAGTGGTGTATTTTTATAAAAAAAAAAAAAAAAAACACACTTGAGAGAGACAGCCATACAAGAAAACGCTCTTGTATTGTATATGAGGTCTCCTTTCACAATAACAAAAAATTGATGGGAAAAAAATAGATGTGAAAATTAATGTTGGAGTTTCCATCATTTATATGATGTTCTAATAACCTAGTTTTATATCTTTGATGGCTTCTTTTACAGCAGAATTTAGCCATGCTGGTGAATGCTTGTGTTTCTTTTTCTTTTGACCTTGTTTTATTAGTGGAATGCATTTTGTCTGGTCTTCCAAAATAGTGTTTTTAAATTGCTCCATGTTTTATGTAGACTTTGAACTCTTGTAACTACTCCTTTTAGTTTTCTTCTAATTAGTTTCCTCATCTTATCATAGTCTCCCCTTTTAAAGTTATATGTTATTGTTGTAATTTTATTTTTTTTACTCCACTATTTCAGAACTCTACTATATGCATGCTTTTTAAAATTGAAACTATGCACATAAATGTTTTCCTTGCCCTAGCTCCACTTTCTGGAAAATCTGTTTCAATTATACTTAAAAGTATGCATGAAATGCTTCTGTGAATGCTTTTAGGCATACTACTCGAGGCTAATTTTCAAAAAGCCAATTTACACATGTAAAACTATGTTTGACGCATGCAAATGCTTTTGAAAATGACTCCCTTAAAGTAATTCTAAATGCACATTGTTTCAGCACCCAAGTGAATATATTTACTGTTACATTAATAGTTTGTCTTTTACATATGTGTCTGCTTAAATGTACATCAAGAATTGTGCTCGCTATCATTGCATAAACTATTCAAGAAAGTCAGCTGTATGATCAAGAGAGTTTACCTTTCTTATTCCATGTCTGTTCAATTCTTCTTAAAGGTCAATTGTCAGTAGGCAACTGAGCAAGTAAGATAATCAAGCAATTTTATCTGATTAACTTTAAACACATTTTCAGCTGCACCTAACTGACTGACCTAACTAACTGACTTTTTTGTCCCCATAGATACAGAATGGGGAAGAAAGACTTAGTAAATTAGGCCATGAAGTTTGTAGCTAAAAATTATCTAAATCTAGTTAGGCAAAATTGATCTGGTTAGATTTAATAGAGTTGTCCAATCACAGTTGTCCAACTAAATGCAGCCAGTGTTCAAAATGTATTTTTTTCTTTAGTTACAGTATATTTTCCCATCATTTCCAATATAGTATCCAAAGTGGCTTACAATCACAAATAACAGATTTATAGTAGCAGACAACCATAGAAATAAATAAGTAGCATAGCATGAAAACTACAACACATTACTGTGGTGCCACTATATACAATAAAACAAAACAATGTAATACTAAAACAAAATGATAGAATAAAACCTTTGTAATGCCTCATAAATATATTAAATCAAAAGAATAAGATAGAACAGAAGCAAAAACTCAACTGCAAAATAATCCCATAAAATTCCAACTGCAATACTCAAACAGACCAGAGCTAGTGAATAACTAAAACCTTTTGTTAAATGCAGATGAAAATAACCAGGATTTAAGCAGATTTCAAAACCTCAAATACTTTGCTGTTAACTGAATTTCCCCTGGGAGATATTTCTAGGTTGAAAGAGCAACACACAAAAATATTATCTTCCAAATGCCCTGCAGTTTGACACTTGACAAATGAGCCATTTCTAGGAAGTTTGCTTTACTCAGAGATGTGGAGGAAGCATAGCAAGCTAGGCAGCTTGCAAGATAGGAACTAGAACTTTACAGCATCTTAAAGGTAAGGACCAATGTTTTCTTTTAATATCTTACTCATAGGGAACCAGTCCAACTCTTTTAGTGTAGGTCTCAAATGGTCCCACTATCTCAGATCTAAAAAATTTGAACTGAAACATTCTGGACATATTGCAATCTTTAAATACATGTTTTGGGGAGTGTAATATATAGAGAGGTCAATAACCAGTGCTTCTTAGCCAGTGTGGTGGCTGTGATCAGTGGTCACCACTTAGCCAGGGAAATACTAGTGTGAAGGATATGGGTGGATCAAGGAAAAGCTACGTATCCTTTTAACTTATATGGTCATTTTCCAACTCGCATTATGATGTTTTCGCATGTGTTAAAGTGTTTTCGCATGTGAAAAATGCCTTAAAGCATGCAAAAAGCACATAATGCATGGTGCGATGCTAATTTTTAAAAGGGGAGGGATTGGGGAGGAGTTGGGGGTGGGATTTTTGTAAAAGTGGGCTGGCTTTGCAAAGTGCGAAGCCATAAAGCATATCGCACAGTTTTAATGCCAAAAATAACTACACCTTTTCATTAGTGTTAAGCTGTGCAATGTCATGTGATATGCCGAGGTAGAGAGTCCATTAAGCTAGGTTGAGAGAACATTGTACAAATCTCATCATTGTGTGAGTTTCCTCACTCCAAAAGACATAAAATCTTCACAAGAGTGCACTGTTCTGTTCGTAAGTCTCACTCTGCATTTAAAAGTGGCCCCTAATCTCTACACTGCTACCTCAACCTCACCTCGAGTCACTAGGTGGGCCTCCTATAGTAGCATAAATAGCTAACTACTACAAAAGATTCTTCTGTCTACCTCCTATTAACCTCATTGTTACGATGGTGCTTGCGGCTAGGCCACAAGCAGCCTCTCACCTTTCCATTGCCAGCCTTCCGACACCATTCCTCATGGCCTGGAGGACACCGACATCTCTCCTCGTGGCCCGGAGCTGCCGCTGTCCAGCTTCACGGCCTGAGTGCTGCCCTGTCCATCTTTGTGGCCTGGAAGCCACCTCTATCATCGCTGAGGCTGCCGCCGACATTGCCTTCCTCCATGGCCTGGAGGCTGCCACCAGAGCCATCTCTTCCGCGGCAAGGAGGCTGCCCTTGATGCTCCTCTTCACAGCTTTGAGGCTGCCACTGATTCTGCTGATTTCCCCTTGGCCTGGGTGCCACCTCCTCCGGCTCTTTGCAGCTAGGCTGCCACCAACATTCCTCTTCTGCGGCCCAGAGGCCGTCCCCAACTCCACGGGTTCTTTGTGGCCTGGAGGCCACCTCCGATATCCTCTGTGGCCAGGAAGCCGCCATCTATCTTCTGTTCTTCGTGGTAGGGAGCCACTCTCATTGGGGCCTGCCTCCTCCTTTACTGCAGGACATCACTGTCCCTGGTCCTGCCTTCTTCCTAGGCGTGCGGATGCGCCTCCTCTCTCCTCTTAAAGGGCCAGTGGTGGGCAGTCCTTCTGAGCTCCTCCTGCTGATGTTCCAAGGCATTTCCTCTTCAGCCCTATAAAGAGGGCTTTCCTTCACTCAGTCTTCACCTTCACAAGGAGTTGGTCATGGAGTTGGACCTCTCCTTGATCTTCAGTTCCAGTTCTTCATTCCAGGAGTCCTCTGTGATCCTTCTTTACTTCTTCAAGGAAATCTGTTCCTCATTGGTCCTCCTTGTCTTCGTCCATGGTTCCTGAACCTCTGTCGTTGTCTTTGTTCCATGTTCTGGTCCCTCGACAGATCCCGTCCTCTTGTCTCCAGATGTCCTGATATCTCCATGTTTTCAGTTGTCCAGATGTCCCCAATTCTTCAGATGTCCAGATGACTTCATGTCTCCAGATGTCTTGACATCCCCTTGTCTCCAGATGTCCAGATGTCCCCTTGTCTCCAGATGTCCAGATATCTCCCTCTCTCTGGATGTCCTGACACCCCCTTGTCTCTGGATGTCCAGATGTCCCCTTGTCTCCAGATGTCCAGACATCTCCCTATCTCCGGATGTCCTGACATCCCCTTGTCTCCGGATGTCCAGACATCTCTATCCTCTCATGTCTTTGTCCGTTATGTTCCAGACATCCCTGAGGTCCTCCTCTCTAGAGGTTCCTGATGTCCAGATGCCATAGATGTCCCGATGTCTTGATGTCCTGATGTCCTGAGGTACCGGTGTCCATTCGTATCCGATGTACTATGTTCCAACCCTGATGTTACGAGTTCCAAGTCCTGACCCTGATGTTCCAAGTCTCGCTCCTGATGTCCTTTTTCCAGTTCTGATCCTGAAGTACCATTAGTTCCTAGCTCCGGGTTCAGCTTCGCCTCACCCCAGACCTTGTCTCCAGCTGACCGTTCCTGGGAGTAAATCTGTATTGGTCCGATGGCCGTATCTGGTGGCTGGAGCCCTCTACCGGTTGGGTCTGTCTTCGAGCACTGCCCAGACTCCTCCTTCATCCTGATCCTCAGTTCTGTGCATGTCCCGCTCTCCATGTGGTCCATGACCAGCCTTTTCAGGTTGTGTAGGGCGCGCAGTGGGACAGGGTGGTTCACGACCAGCCCATATTAGCTGTGTAGGGTGCCCTGAGGGGCAGTGCCTGTCTAAGTCTCCTAGTATCGTGAGTCCTTCTCCCTTCCAAGTTCCAAGTGGTCTCGTCCAAGTTCCAAGTTCCAAGAATCCTTGTCTCGTCTCATCCAAGTTCCAAGTCCTTGTCTGAAGTCCTTCCAAGTTCCAATTCCTTGTGTGAGCCTTTCCAAGTTCCAAGTCCTCGATTGAGTAGCCGGAATCCTCTCCTCAGTTTACATCTGATCTCCTTCCATGTCTGAGCATCTCTCATCTGAGTTCCAAGTTCCAAGTTCCCAGCATCCTCTTCTCATCTGAGTTTCGAGTTCCAAGTTCCAAGTGTCCTCATCTAATCTGAGCTCTAAGTTATCTCTTGTCCTCATCTCATCTAAGCTTCCAAGTACCAAGCATTCTCATTTTGTCTGAGTCTTCGAGTGTCCTCGTCTCATCTGAGACTCAAGCTTCACACGTCCTTGTCTCATCTAAGTCTCCAAGTACCAAGCATCCTCATCTTGCCTGAGTCTTCAAGTGTCCTCGTCTCATCTGAGTCCCAAGCTCCACATGTCTTCATCTCATTTGAGCCTCCAAGCTTCCTTGCCTTGGTCAAGTAATCAGCTTAGTCCAAGGCCGAGGTCCCACCTTGTTCCAAGTTCCTGCACCATCACCTGTCCTCGACCTCTGTCCATACTGCTGCATTTGCCGCTCCCCAGTGGCAGGTCCGAATGGGCTATTGAGTGGCTGGAGGGCCACCCCAGAGACCAGCATTGCGTTGTTGGGTCTCTACCAGTGTGTGCAGGTTCAGAAGAGGTTAGGGCTCAGTGGCCAGCCTGCTCCTCCCATTCTTGGACATGTCTTGCCTGCCACGGCACTTCCACAGAGCTCCTCTCTGCAGTTGTGTCGTGGTCCAAGGGCACACATCTCCCTGGAATCGGGAGTGCTCCGTAGCGCTCCCTCCAACACTCATCTCAATTCCCCTTGTTCTAGAGCAGGGATGGCAAACTCCAGTTCTCGAGGGCTGAAAACAGGCAAAGTTTTCAGGATATCCACAATGAGCATGCATGAGAAAGATTTGCATCCAATGGAGGCAGTGCATGCAGATCTTTTTTTATGGATATTCATTGTGGATATCCTGAAAACCTGGCCTGTTTGCGGCCCTCGAGGACTGGAGTTTGCCATCCCTGTTCTAGAGCCTCCTTTCCATTGAAAAAGGCTCACCTTCTGTGTATGGAAACCTTTGAGATATTTGAATATCTCTATCATATCTCCCCTATCTTGAATTTCCTCTAGGATCTACAGGTTTAGATCTTTAAGACTATGTTATGACTGTCGGTAACAGATGCTGCGACCGATTCAACTCACATCATGTATTGCCCTCCTCTCCTCTCTGGGTCAATTCGCGGCTGGGGCTAGCTGCTACCGACGCATACCTCCAGGTTCTCAAGGCTCCTCATGGTGGCCGGGACACCACCGCCACCCACACCGACTTTGGGTCTTCCTAGGCACGTGTTCATGCCACCTGGCCTTCCTTTAAAGGCCCAATGGTGGGAACTTCAGGGGCGTCCCCAACTGACATCACAAGGTTGGGATTCATAAGCACCACCTTTGTCCTTTGCTAGCTGACTTGGCAATGAGTTCCTTCACCTACTAGTGCTTGCTTCTGTCTCCTCGGATCAGTGGTTCCTGTATCGGATCTACCTGCGGCTCTGGACTCTGGCTTGGGTACCCACTCCTCTGGGGCCTGCTTGCACTCCAGTTGGAGACCTCATCTCCAGAGTTCCCTGCTCCTCGGGGTAGCCCCTGTGCCTTCCAGAGACCCTGCCTGCCTGCTTGCTTCCCTGCTTCTCAGGGTTGTCTCTCAAACCACCTTACTGCTTTGGAGACTGTACTCCATGTTTCCCTGCTCCTTGGGGCAGTGCCAACGTTCTGTAATGACTGTACTCCACGCCTCCCTGCTCCTCAGGGCAGTGCCTTGTTTCTCTACCAGAGATTCCATCATGCACAGCCCCGCTCCTCTGGGCGGCTTACGTCACTACTTTGGAGATTTGACTCGGGCTTCCCCGCTTCTCGGGTCAGCCTACATCATCACACCAGAGCCTCTCTTCCTATGCTGTCCTGCCCCTCAGCATAGTCTCTGCTGCATTCCTCCTGAAGTTCCTGTCTCGCGCTCCTTGGGGCCCGCCTAGCGCTCCTCTGTCAGAGGCTCTTGCTCTGGTACTTGCATCTCCAGTCCTGCCTGAGTACTGTGGGTTCCCTCTGAACTGTATCTCTTACCCCACTCCTCGGCACACCTCACAGTACCCTCTGTACAAGCTCCTGTGATCACGTGGCTATGACGCAGGACACTCTATCTCTGTCACTACTACCGGATCTACTGCTACTGCTGGCCTTGCCTCCCGATGGTGAGGACCTGTGGGGCTCCTCCTCACAGGTGGTATCAATGCTCACCTTGGGCCAAGGGTCCACAAAATCCACAAATTCTAACAGTCTATCTCCATATGCTTACAACAAAAAACACTGATCATTTTAGTAGCCACCCTCTGGACTGACTCCATATCTTTTGAAGGTGCAGTCTCCAGAACTGTACACAGTATTCCAAGGGAGGTATCATTAAGGACATATACAGCGGAAATATCACCTCCCTTTTCTGCTGAACATTCCTCTCCATATGTAACCAAACATCTTTTTGGCTTTCACTGTTGCTTTATCCATCTGTTTGGTCACCTTAAGATCATCAGACAAATTACCCCCATATCCCGCTCTTCCTTTGTGCTTAGAAGAATTTCACCTCCAATACCGTACCTTTCCCTTAGGTTTTTGCATCCTAAATGCATTACTCTGAATTTATTAGCATTAAATCTTAGCTGCTATAACTTAGACCATTCCTTCAGCTTTGCTAGATCCTTTCTCATGTTTTCCACTCCTTCCTGGCTGTCCACCATATTACAGATTTTGGTATCATTGGCAAAAGGACAAACCTTTCCAAACAATCCTTCCATTATGTTACTCAAAAATGTTGGAAATAACTTTTCCAAGGACTGATCCCTGAGGCACACCACTAGTAACAAATCCCTCCTCAGAAAATTCTCCATTCACCGCTACCCTTTGTCGCCTCCTACTACTTCTAACCCAGTCAGTCACTCTAGGATCCGTACCAAGGGTACACAATTTATTTATAAGTCTTCTGTGTGGAACCATGTCAAAGGACTTGCTGAAGTCCATGTACACTACATCTAGTGCTCTCCCTTAATCCTACTCTCTGGTCACCCAATCAAAGAAATTAAGAACATAAGAAAAGAACATAAGAAATTGCCATACTGGGTCAGACCAAGGGTTCATCAAGCCCAGCATCCTGTTTCCAGCAGTGGCCAATCCAGGCTACAAGTACCTGGCAAGTACCAAGATCCCATGCTACTGATGTCAGAAATAGCAGTAGCTATTCTCTAAGTCAACTTGATTAATAGCAGTTAATGGACTTCTCCAAGTACTTCTCCAAACCTTTTTTAAACTCAGCTATGCTAACTTCACTAACCACATTCTCTGGCAACAAATTCCAGAACTTAAATGTATATTGAGTGAAAAGGAATTTTCTCCAATTTGTTTTAAATGTGCTACTTGCTAAGTTCATGGAGTGCCCCCTAGTCTTTCTATTATCGGAAAGAGTAAATAATTGATTCACATTTACCCATTCTAGATCTTTCATGATTTTAAAGACTTCTATCATATCCCCCCTCAGCTGTCTATTCTTTAAGCTGAACAGCCCTAACCTCTTTAGCTTATCCTCATAAGGGAGCTGTCTGACAAGATTCACCTCTGCTAAAGCCATGCTGCCTCGGATCTTGCAATCCATTGCATTCCAAAAATTGTATTCCAAAAATTTGAATGCATTGCAAAAATTGGAAAACTTATCTAGTAAGTTAACTGGATAAATTAGACCTGCTCAATAGCAGATCTCAAGTTAGCTATAAGACTTATCTGACTAACTAGTGACTTTTATGGGGATATTCAATGGCATAGTTGTGCTGCTGAGTAGGGATGTGCATTTGTTTTTTGACAAATTAGGAAATCATACGATATTTCCTAATTCATCATGTATCGGGATATAGCGCGCATTAAGCCAGAAACAATTCATCATGAAAAAAAAAAATACCAAACTGCGGGAGAAATGAAATTTCTTGCGGTTTTACGAAAATGAAAGCAGAAATGATAGCTGGCATGATGCACATTTCTACTGCTGAGTATCCCTTGTAAATTAGCTGGATGAGCCTTATCCAGCTAACTTACTTATTTGACTATGTTTGAATATCAATCCCAGGGAGCTATAGTAATCAAGTTGTGGTTAAGTTGTTATCTTTCCAATATACCAAAAGGAGATATGAGATATAGATTCATTATGATCTGAAATACCCAGTATATCATTTAAAATAATACTGAATATGTATACATGGTCTCTTAGTGATGTCAACAATCTCTCTAGCAAAAGACATGGACTTTGTAGATTGCAAGATGATTTATAAACCCACAAGATCTCTGTATTTTTAGAATTTAAACTTTTTTACTCCACATGCAACTGCAATTTTTCTAAAACTGCTGTTAAGCCTAAACAGGGCTTTATCATGGACCTTCTTTTGTGTCATATATGGCTGAATACTATCAGTGTAAAGGAAGAATGGGATAAAAAAAAGATGTTAAATAAAATGGTTGAGCCTTGTGAGATCCCATACTTCAATTCCTAAGGGCCCAACAAATGAAAGCCTATCTTTTCCCTCTGATAGGTAAATAAAAGCATATGTAGTATCTTCCCTAATCCAGTGTTTGCAAACCTCTTCAAGCCCAAGATACACCAATATTAACAAAAATGTTGTATGGCACACCAACCTCTTCAGAGTAGGCAGCTCGAACCTAAAGAGGACTCATTTAGTCAAAAGAAGAACTTGGGAAGTACTGAAATCCCCACCAGTCTCTCTTTCAAATTTCAAATCAGAGTAGGCAGTGGTACACATGACTCATCACAACAGGCCAATTCCATCTATATATATGTGCAGAAGAAGGGAAAATTCAATGTGATGTGAGCAGCCAACTTAGGCCTAGATTTTCTAACGTACTGCGGCGTCGTGAATCTTGCGGTACAGGGGGGTGGGGGGGCAAAGCGGGGGTTGGCCTGCGATAGCTGGCAGCAATTGCACCTCCGCGGTGTGATCGCTGCCGCTTTCGCACCCAATAGCGCCATCGTAAAAGGTGGTGCTATTGAGGGCGAAATTGGAAGCTAAAAGGCTCCTTACCTTTTTGCAGTCCACGCTGTCTTTGCGGTGTCTGCACCGACTCCTCCTCTTCTGGGGCAGATGCTGCCCTGACCCTGCCCCTTTTTAGCTATTGCACGCGAAAAGGGACTTTTCGCGTGCGCTAGCTTTAGAAAATGACCCCCTTAGTTAGATACCTTGTCTGTATCACGTAGCTGCCAAAGCTCCTCCACTATTGCTGATCCAGATACTCAGAATGAATCAAATCCAGGGCTCAGTGCATGCATTCTCTGTCTCACTCAGTCTGAGAATAAGACAGAGGCTAGAAGAACTCAAAGGAGGAAGCTTAGGATGTGCCTTTTGTACTGTATATGCCACAAAGAGTGGAGCCTAGTTATACAGCATGCCCTGTAAGTTGCTCATTAATTACCACACTCCATGGCTCATGCTGTATTTAGGAAGAGGAGGCATGCATGATGTTCTCAGAAAGCAGTTCATATATGTTTAAGAGGCCCTGCTGGTGACTCTTGTTGCTGTGAGATTTGGAGAGTGGAGCCCATTTACTGGTCTGGATAAGATCATCAAGCAATGGTGACCTTTCCATGGCATATCTGATCAGGTTTAAATGCACATCAGCATGCCATGGCATACTGGTTGGAAAATAATGTTCTAATCATTTCATGCCTTGATTATTGCAATACTCTATTATCAAGGTTGCGCCGTAACAATCTAGATGTCTACAGCTGGTTCAGAATATGGCTGCCAAATTAATTTTTATTCAAAGAAATTTGATTCTGCTACTCCATTCTTATTTCAGTTGCATTGGCTCCCTATGACAATAAGAAGTATCTTTAATATCCTAACATTACAGTATTAGTCTATGAAATTCACCTCAGTATTTGGACAATCATTTAATACCCCATCACAACTGAATTTGTTGGAAATGCCTCCTTGCCTGAGATAAGGCTAGAATGCACCAGGGAAGCTGCATTTAATTATCTCATTCCATTCTTATGGAATCATTTACCATACTATATTAAAACCTAGAAATGTTTTTTAAAATTCATAAAAGTCTTAACACTGTTGCGGGAGTGCTAGGGAGCGGTCCCGATTCCGGGGAGAATTGTGTGCTCTTGGACCATGGCGCAACTACAGAGAGCTCCGTAGAAGCACCGAGGCAGGTGAGATGTGTCCATGCACAGGCAGACAGGCTAAAGACCAAGGACTTGGACCTCCACCAAACCTGATGCATCAGAAGAGACACAACAATGCAATGGTGATCTCTGGGGTAGCCCTCCGGCCACTAGATAGCCCTTTCGGCCCTCCATATGGGAACGGCAAATGCATCAGGACAGACAGAGGTCAAGGACAGGCGATGGTACTGGAACAAGACAGGAACTCGAAGACTTGGACAAGATACTCGAAGACATGGTCAGACGAAGGTACTTGAGAAGGCTAAAGCAAGGTTGAAGAGAAGAACATCAGAAATGTTGATGAAGACACTTGATGAGTGGAAAGACGACAGAAGAGTTAAAACTCACCATGAATGGGATACAACAATACCAGGCTACAACTTGTTAAGGAAGGACAGAGAGGATAGAAAAGGGGGAGGTGTGGCTCTTTATGTCAGAAACAACATCCAAGCAACTGAGCTACAAGGAAGTTGGGGTATTGAAGAAGCTCTATGGGTCGACCTAAAAAAAGATGACGGAGCGTCCATTTATATTGGAGTGGTTTACAGGCCTCCAAACCAAAAGGAAGAGCTGGACAGAGATCTGGTTGAAGACATCCATAAGATAGGTAAGAAGGGAGAAGTGGTGATCGTGGGTGACTTTAATATGCCAGATGTAGACTGGAAAATCCCATCTGCAGAAACTAAAAATAGTAGAGCGATAGTGGATGCCATGCAAGTATCTTTGTTCAAACAAATGGTGTTGGAACCCACGAGAGAAGGAGCTATACTCGACTTAGTGCTCACTAATGCAGATAATGTCTCAGATGTCCAGGTGGGCGCCCACCTCAGCAGCAGTGATCATCAAACGGTATGGTTTAATATCAATAAAAGAATAGGGAAAAGAACCACAAAGACCCGAGTTTTACAGTTCAAAAACACAGACTTTGAGGAAATGGGGAACTACCTGGAGGAAGAACTTAAAGGATGGGAGAACGAGAGAGATGTGGATCAGCAGTGGACCAATCTAAAAAGAGCAATCACCAAGGCAACTGCTCTATATGTTAGAAATGTAAAGAAAAGCAAAAGAAAACTGAAACCTATCTGGTTCTCAAAGGAGGTGGCTGACAAAATTAAAGCTAAAAGAACAGCATTCAAGAAATATAAAGGATCCCAAAGGGAGGAGCACAAAGAAGAATATTTGTATCAACTGAGGGAGACAAAAAAATTAATCAAGTTGGCAAAGAGTCAAGCAGAAGAGAGGATTGCCAAGGGGATAAAAAATGGTGACAAAACATTTTTCAGATACATCAGCAAAAAGAGAAAGGTCAAAAGTGGTATAGAGAAATTGAAAGGTGGTAATGATCAATGTGTGGAGAGAGACGATGAAATGGCAGAAATATTAAACGAATACTTCAGCTCTGTGTTCACTAAAGAAGACCCTGGAGAAGGACCATCTCTACACAACAAGAAACTGGAGGGAAGTGGAATAGATGAAAATCCTTTTACAGTAGAAAATGTGTGGGAAGAACTAAAGAACCTGAAAGTGGACAAAGCCATGGGGCCTGATGGAATTTATCCAAGGATATTGAGGGAGCTCAGAGATGTTCTGGCAGGTCCGCTGTGTGACCTGTTCAATAGATTCCTAGAAACGGGAGTGGTGCCGAGTGATCGGAGAAGAGCGGTGGTGGTCCCGCTTCACAAGAGTGGGAACAGGGAGGAGGCAGGCAACTACAGACCGGTTAGCCTCACTTCGGTGGTGGGAAAAGTAATGGAGTCACTGATGAAAGAGAGAATAGTGAACTATCTACAGTCTGGAGAATTGATGGACCAGAGGCAGCATGGATTCACCAGGGGAAGATCCTGTCAGACTAATCTGATTGACTTTTTTGACTGGGTAACCAAGGAATTGGATCAAGGAAGAGCGCTCAATATATATACTTGGATTTCAGCAAAGCTTTTGATACGGTTTCCGCACAGGAGACTGGTGAATAAAACGAGAAGCTTGGGATGTGAGTGTCGAGGTGGTGACCTGGATTGCAAATTGGTTGACGGACAGAAGAAAATGTGTGATGGTAAATGGAACCTTCTCTGAAGAGAGAGCGGTTTTAAGTGGTGTGTACCGCAAGGATCGGTGTTGGGACCGGTCCTGTTCAATATCTTTGTGAGCGACATTGCGGACGGGATAGAAGGTAAGGTTTGTCTTTTTGCGGACGACACTAAGATCTGCAACAGAGTGGACACGCCGGAAGGAGAGTGGAGAGAATGAGACGGGATCTAAGGAAACTGGAAGAGTGGTCGAAGATATGGCAGCTGAGATTCACTGCCAAGAAGTGCAAAGTCATGCATATGGGGAGTGGAAATCCAAATGAACTGTATTCGATGGGGGGAAAGGCTGATGTGCACGGAGCAGGAGAGGGACCTGGGGTGATAGTGTCTAATGATGTGAAGACAGCAAAACAATGCGACAAGGCGATAGCAAAAGCCAGAAGAATGCTGGGCTGCATAGAAAGAGGAATATCGAGTAAGAAAAGGGAAGTGATTATTCCCTTGTACAGGTCCTTGGTGATTCCTCACCTGGAGTACTGTGTTCAGTTCTGGAGACCGTATCTACAAAAAGACAAAGACAAGATGGAAGCGGTACAGAGAAGGGCGACCAGGAAGGTGGAGGATCTTCATCGGATGACGTACGAGGAGAGATTGAAGAATCTAAATATGTACACCCTGGAGGAAAGGAGGACCAGAGGTGATATGATACAGACTTTCAGATACTTGAAAGGTTTTAATGATCCAAAAACAACGACAAACCTTTTCCGTAGGAAAAAAATCAGCAGAACCAGGGGTCACGATTTGAGGCTCCAGGGAGGAAGATTCAGAACCAATGTCAGGAAGTATTTCTTCACGGAGAGGGTGGTGGATGCCTGGAATGCCCTTCCGGAGGAAGTGGTGAAGACCAGAACTATGAAAGACTTCAAAGGGGCATGGGATAAACACTGTGGATCCATAAAGTCAAGAGGCCGCCAATGAAGAGTGGGTGACTCGCCAGAATGATGGCTACTGCCTGGACACAATACCCTTATTCAATAAACATACACATGCTTACTGTGACTCCAACATCGCTCTAAGCTTCAACAGCAAGAGGAAATGGAAAAAAGGATTTGCACTCACAAAGAGGGGAGTAGCTGGCTTGTTACGGCGGTTACTACCCCAAACCAAATATGCCTGATACTTCACTTTCAATGCATATTACAGCATAGCTCTCTGCTTCAACGACAGGGGAGAAGAATAACTGATACTTCACACATCCAGCAGAGCTCTCTGCTTCAACGGCAAGGGAGAAGAAAAAGGGTTCGCACTCACAAAGCGGGGAGTAGCTGGCTTGTTACGGCGATTACTACCCCAAACCAAATGTGCCTGATACTTCACTTTCCATGCATATCCAGCATGGCTCTCTGCTTCAACGGCATGGGAGAATGACTGATACATCACGCATTTTCCAGCATAGCTCTCTGCTTCAACAGCAGGGGAAAAAACAAAAAAAAAACAAAAAAAAACAAAACTGATGCTTCACGCATATCCTGCATAGCTTCAACGACAGGGGTGAAGAAAAAAAGGATTTGCAATCACAAAGCGAGGAGTAGCTGGCTTGTTACGGCGGTTACTACCCCAAACCAAATGTGCCTGATACTTCACTTCACTTTCAATGCATATCCAGCATGGCTCTCTGCTTCAACGACAGGGGAGAAAAAAACTGATACTTCACGCATATCCAGCATAGCTCCCTGCTTCAACGGCAGGGGAGAAGAAAAAACAACCAACAAGGGCTGTACAACATAGTCTAGGTAAAACAAATAAGCATGGGTGTAGCTTGCTTATCGCGGCGGTTACTACCCCTACTACCCCTAACTAATCAAGCTAGATATTTCACTTGGATGCAGCTCCATCACTGCTCTCTACATTAATGTGGGGGTGGAAGGGGAATAGAACAAAGAGCTAAGAGAAACAAGTATGAGAGAAAAAATGTGTGAAGCTTGCTGGGCAGACTGGATGGGCCATTGGGTCTTCTTCTGCCGTCATTTCTATGTTTCTATGTTTCTATATGAATAAGAATCCGGCCATGACTCTTAGTAGCAATCGTCCTTGACAGAGCTTCGGTGGCCAGCGTAATTGATGCAGGCCAACCCGAAGAAGCGAAGGCTTCAGACCCGACGTGGAAGATGCACCCGAAGGTCATCCCGAAGTTGAACAGAGGATGGCAGCACACTAGGAGGTAAATCCAGAACCTGGACATCCGAGAAGAAGGCTTCCCTGAAAAAGGAGCCAAAAGGTCTGAACGCTTGAAAGCAAAGGATCTGAAGACAAGGATGTCAGGACACAAGGATGTCAGGAACATTAGGACATCAGGACTTTAACCATCAGGACACTCAGTCAAGAGCATCAAGGAGGTGTCGAAAGAACTGGAGAACAAGACATCTGAAACATCTGGACATCTGGGCTTCGGACCCCCGGGTCACTCAACCAAGAGCATTGAGGAGGCACCGAGAGGCAGAACAACTGAATGACGGACTTCAGGAGATACAGGACATCAGAAGGTGAGGACGTCAGGAAGATCTGAAGGTGAGGACATCAGGAAGGTCGGACAATGAAGACGACTGAAGACGAGGGCATGGGATCCGAACAGAGACCAGGATATGGAATGATGATGCAGATGAAGGATCAGGAAGCACAGATGAAGACAAGGGAATTCCCACAAAGAACAGAGTGCCTTGAAGAAGCGGAGGTGGACATCGTAGTCTCCTGGAATGAAGAGCTGGAACGAAAGATCCAGGAGCAGTCCAGCTCCATGACTGACTCCTTGCAAAGGCAATGAAGAACTGAAGGCTGAACCCTTTTATAGGGCCTGAAGAGGAATGTCCAGGATGACATTCACTAGGAGAAGCCAGGAACTACTCCACCGCTGGCCCTTTAAATAGGCCGAAGTGTCACGGCCCCCCACCTAAGGAGGCAGGACCAGGGACAGCGGCGTCCATGCCGCGAAGTAGAGGCAGGAGCAGCACCAGGCCATGAAGCAAGGGCCAGCACAGGAAGCGGCCCCCTGACACAGGAACAAAGACTGGGGCAGCTTCCAGGCCACAGGAAGGAGACTGAGGGTGGCTCCAGCCGCATAGCAGAAGCTGGGGGTGACGGCCCCGCCAGTGCAGGAAGGAAGAGAATGTTGGTGGCCTCTTGGCCGCATAGAAGACGGAGATTGGTGGCCTCCTGGCAGCAAGAGTGGAGAAGTGACGTGGGACACAGGCAGCGGTGGCCACCTGGCCGCGAGAGCAGAATGATGGAGGTGGTTCCTGCCACGAGGAGGCAGGACAATGATTGTGGCTCCCAGCCTGTGTGAAAGCAGCATTGGTGGCCTCTCTGGCCACAAGAGCAGAAGACAGCTGCTCCAGCCGCGCGGAGAGCGCAGTGATGAGGCAGGCGGATGGCGAAGAAGCAGCAGCAGCAAGGAGGTGAGAGGCTGCTTGTGGCCTAGCCGCAAGCAGAATCAAAACAAACACTTGGCTATTTATGCAGCTTTTTAACCTGGATTAGCATTTTTTTTATTGGATGTTGGTGCATCTGTATTCAATTTCATTTGTGTAATGTACATTATTTTTATGATTAGTTTTTGGGATATTTATCTCAGATATTTTATACGTTTTGGCATGATTTATTTTATGTAAAATGATTTCAAAATTGTGATCCATTTTGATGGCACAAATATAATTGTGATATGTCAAGTGAATAAAAAAAAAATAATAATAATCATCTAGACAAAAAGGAGGAAAACCATTGTAACACAGAGCCTTCAATTCCTATTACTCTGAGCCTGTCTATTAAGATTTGATGATTGACAGTGTCAAACACCATTGATACAGTAGATCGAGCAGCACCAACACTGAGTCATTACTCTGATCCAGGCTTTGACACAGGTCATCCATCAAAGCTACAAGTACTGTTTTGTAGGATGTGCACAAAAAAAATGTTCTGTTCGGTTTGTTCATTCGGTTAATTTGGCTCGGTGATTTATTTTGCTCGGTTTGGAGCCAAAACTTTTATTCATTTATTCATGTCATTTGTTCATTTGTTTTCCATTAAAAGTCAATGGGGGAAGTAATGCATTCTATTTTGGGCTCTAAAACTGGAGTTTGCTGTCCAAATTTAATAAAACTTGCAGGCAAGCATCAGAAGCTGGGTAGCAATAGTCCATAATATCAAGAGTGAGACAAAGTGGCACCAAGAGTGGTATGAACAGCCAAGGCACTGTAACAAAGGCAAATCAGAACAAATAGTGTCATGGTTCTGTTATAGGACAACACATCAAAAACAGTGTGAGAAAGATCCAAGGCATTGTGATAGGGCCAAGGGGTGCCAAGAGTGAGATGAACAGCCTATGACACCATAAGAAGGGCAAAGCAGAACTAAGAATGACATGAGTACACTAAAGCACAATAAGAAGGGCAAAAGGCATCAACAACAATAGCATGAACACCCAAAAAAACACTGTGAGAGGGGAAAAGCAGACCAATCGTGATATGAACAGTCTGAAGCAAAATGAAAGGGGCAAAGCAGCACCTAGAGATGTATAAAAAGCCCAAGGTGCCATGAGAGGGGCAAAGCAGGTTTTAAGGTTTCCCATGGACTGCCACTCTCCCCTCCAGCCCTGAACCTGGAATGCCCTCTGACATTCGAAAAGATCTCCCCGTGCATGTGCGGAAGATCTCCATGTTCAATCAGCCTTCTTGCTGGCTCCCTCTGACACCAGGTCAGGTCCCTGTCTGAAGTTGCGGCAGGCTACCACATCTGGACTTTCTCCAATGCAGCATCTGCCATGGGTCCTCCCTAAGGGTACGTGTGGGCCGATGACATCCCCCTTAAAGAGCCCCACCCAGAAAATACCTGAGGCACCCAATGATGATGTTACCCACAGAGGCCACTTCAGCTACAGTTCCCAGCCTCAGCAATAGAGTGTCCCCTTGGAGAAATGCATTGCCTCAGTGTTTCTGATTCCTGATTTCTATTCCTTGTTCCTGATCCCTGCTGTGGACCTGAGTTCCTGTGCTTCTGTGTCTTGTTTTCCGGTTTGGTTGGCAGTCTGGTTTGTCTTGAGTTCTTGTCTTCCTAGTCAGTCTTTCTTCTCTGTCTTCAGCAGGAGTGGTATTAGTAAAGCTCCAGTTGGGCCTCTGCCTCAGCCAGCTCCACCAGCCAATGGTGGGGACCTGCAGGGCTCCTCCCTGCAGGATGTGCCTACTCCCCCTCAGCCCAAGGGTTCACTCCTAGAACAGCAGGACCAAGAGAAGCATGAACACCACCCTAAGTCATTGTGTAGCAGGCAAATCAGCATCAACAGTGGTATGAAAACCCTAAGGAATCATGAGAGGAGCAAAGGACACAAGTGGAATGCATATCTGAAGTCACCAGTAGAGGAGCAAAAGACATCAAGATCAGTGGCATGTACATATCAAGGCACCAAAAGAAGGGTAAAGCAGCGTCCACTAGGGGTGTGCATTTATTTGAAACTAATGTGTAAAATACAACAAATGAGATTATTTTTGTTTTATCATGGCCCACCAAAATGAATGGAGAGTGTCCACAAATGTAAACAAAAATGTCTGGATCATTCATTTATGTTTCCCATTTATGACTACGGGCCATTGAAAATTAACAGGTCTGAGACTGGTAAATATAACAACCAACTAATGCCTGTATAAAGTGGCAACCAGGCCAAAGCTGAGGTGGGAGAAGTGGAATATAGACAGGATAGAGGACCAGGCAAAGTGAAGCACTGTTATAAAATAGCCTATAGTTGACATCTGGATCAAGTGATGCTGATATCCTCCCACTGAAAGGTCTGAGCATAAGCTTTGTCTTTTCAGAAGATCTCTTAGCGTCAAAGAAAGGTTCTTAAAAGAAGAAGAGAGAAGAATTTTGGTATTGGCAAAGGACTTATTATTATCTTCACTGCTGCAGTCACAATGCACTCCTCTCACTGTGAGTGAGAATCAAGATGTAGCTGAATTTTGTCTGTTCACTGGAGCCAGTGAAAAAACAAACAACAGTGATTGTGATTTTTTGTCTCTGGCTAAATAGTTTGCCTTGCATGACTGGAAGAGAAAGTTCAGATGTGATGCCTGCCAGTATTTTTCTTTAAAATGTTTTTGTGTGTGCATAAACAGTTAATCAGCAGTGCACATAAGGGAAGATTTAAAAATGTGCCCGCTCGAGTCCGTGCACACGCGCTACCTGGTGGGTGCACATGGACAGGCCGATTTTATAACATGCGCGCATTGGCACGCATGTTATAAAATACGTGGGCCGCGCACACATATGCACCGGATTTTATAATCTGCATGCGTATGTGTGGCCGGCGCGCACAAGGGAAGGTAAAAATATGCACATTCCCTTCTCTTTCCCCTCTAAATCTCTTTTTTTTTTTTTTACATATTTTCCATGGAGTTATTTCAGGGCCTGACCTGAAATAGCTGCAGTTGCCGGCAAGGTCCGGCCCCCGCGTAACCCCCATTTTTTACATGCGGGGGTTTTTAAATTAGCCCGATAATTTGTATGAGAGATACATTTTTGCACACACTTTGAGGGATAGCCCTGATCACTAGCTAGACATAGAGCAGGTTTGTGCTACTAGTAAGCCGCTAACTGTTTTTGGCAAGTTGGCACTGTGTTTGCTAATCACTGAAAATGAATTGTGTGTGGTGGGTGTGACAGACAAAGTCAGTATTACAGTGGAAGAAGTGAGTAATACACTATAGATAAATTATATTTTGACATAAGAAAAGCCAGTAGCCACTTTTAATTCCATCATGCCACTGCAAACAAAATAGAAATGAGGGAATGGAAAGGGCAGGAGATTGGATGTTTTCTTGTCACTCTACCTAGCTGCCCTGCTGCTGACATCACACTTGGAGGTCTTGCTGCAACTCATCCTCACCTGCCATACCCCAGACTCTCACCTTGGGAGTCATGCTGTCATTCTTCCTTGCTTTTATACCCCATATGTATCACCTTGGCGATCTTGCTGCCAGCCTTGCTGATGTACCCCACATGCTACAACTTGTATGTCTTTCTTCTACTCAGACTTGCTGCTGTACCCCTTGGCCAAATGGCCAAGCTGATAAGGCCTTCCAAGGTGGCCGGAATATCTCGCCCTGCAAGCTCATTCTTTATGGGTTCTGAGAGGCCTTGGCAGATGATTACTGTTAATCCTCCCTCCACTGGAGTTCAGAAGCTAGAGTTCAGAAGAGAACCACATACTCCCCCACCGAAGTGGAGCCTTGTTGGATCTGGAGGAGTTATGTCACCTCAGATGTGGTACAGCTAGGCTAATCAAAAGATGAGGTAGAACTCTTTGAGGAAATGGACCAGGATGAAGAGAAGAGAGTTATCATTTTCCCAGAATGGAGAGGTCCAGGCCAGTTCTAAGTCACCCAGCTAAGATAATATGTATGCCACCTTCTCTTTGTCCAAATGGAAGAGGACTGCCTGCAGGTCAAAGTGCATACAACACTAAATAAGGAAGCCTCTGCACTCCAAGGGCTTCCCATGAAAGTGAGGTAGCAGTGGCAGCTATGTACTGTTCTGAGGCTAGAGGCAAGGCCGGCTGTGGCGAAACCACAGGAGGAGGAACAGCCAGTTGTGGAACTGGTAGAGCATCCAGACGAGTCACCATTCTATCCATAACCCAGTGACCTGATCCAAGATATTCTGCTCCTGTTTTATCTGTTGGGTCATACCAGCAATGGCCTGCAAGGTGGCCAGAAACACCAGATCCATGGCCTCAGCAACCTGTAACGCTCATGGGAATAGTGGACAATGCTGTCCAGTGTGGAAAGCCTGTGTGGTGTATCGCTCAGAGGAATAGTGGACCATTGGTGCTGTGGTGTGATTGGCTTTGCCTAGTGCAGTGGTTCTCAACCTTTTTTCTGTCGGGACACACCTGACAGATGGTTCTCACATGCGTGATACACTGAACACGACTGTCACTGAGCTAAATATAAACATATACTCTGTATCTACAGGATCTACCCTGACATAGAAACATAGAAATGACGGCAGAAGAAGACCAAACTGTCCATCCAGTCTGCCCAGCAAGCTTTCACTTTTTTTTTCCCCCCATACTTATCTTTTTCTCTTGTCCCTTGTAAGTGACTTTTTGTTCTATTTCCCTTCCATCCCCACCATCGATGTAGTTAGCAGTGCTGGAGCTGCATCTAAGTGAAGTATCAGTGCTGGAGCTGCATCTAAGTTGAAGTATCTAGCTAATTGTTTAGGGGTAGTAACCACCGTCATAGCAAGCTACTCCCCACACATGTTTATCCAGCCTGTGCAACTCAGTCCTTGTTGGTTGTTATCCAAATATAAATAATATTGTCATCATTCCCCCTGCCATTGAAGCAGAGATCTTTTCATCATTCCCCCTGCTGTTGAAGCAGAGAACTATGCTGGATATCATTGAAAGTGAAGTATCAGGCTAATTTGGTTTGGGGTTGTAACTGCCGTATCAAGCAAGCTACTCCCCTGCTTTTTTGTGGATGCAAATCCTATTTTTTTTCCATTTTCTCTTGCCATTGAAGCATAAAGCAGTGTTGGAGTAGCATTAACCGTGTGTATGTTTATTTATTTAGGATATTAATCTCCAGGTAGTAGCCGTCATTCCCGCAAGCTGCCCCATGCCTCTTCACTTAAGAACTTAAGAACATAAGAAAATGCCATACTGGGTCAGACCAAGGTCCATCAAGCCCAGCATCCTGTTTCCAACAGTGGCCAATCCAGGCCATAAGAACCTGGCAAGTACCCAAAAACTAAGTCTATTCCATGTTACCATTGCTAATGTCAGTGGCTATTCTCTAAGGGGCGGATTTTAAGAGCCCTGCTCGCCTAAATCCGCCCAAAACCGAGCTGATTTAGGCGAGCAGGGTGCTGCGCACCGGTAAGCCTATTTTACATAGGCCTACCGGCACGCGCAGAGCCCCGGGACTCGCGTAAGTCCCGGGGTTCTCCGAGGGGGGCGTGTCGGGGGCGGTCCCGGTCGTCGCGGCGTTTTCGGGGGCGTGTCGGCAGCGTTTTGGGGGCGTGGCTATGGCCCGGGGCGGTCCGGGGCGTGGCCGCACCCATCCGTACCCGCCCCCAGGTCGCGGCCCGGCGCGCAGAGGCCCGCTGGCGCGCGGGGATTACGCCTCCCTCTGGGAGGCGTAAATCCCCACGACAGAAGGTAAGGGGGGGGTTTAGACAGGGCCGGGGGGGGTGGGTTAGGTAGAGGAATGGAGGGGAAGGTGAGGGGAGGGGCGTTAGAGGATTCCCTCCGAGGCCGTCCGATTTCGGAGCGGCCTCGGAGGGAACGGGGGTAGGCTGCGCAGCTCGGCGCGCGCCGGCTATCAAATCCATAGCCCTTGCGCGCGCCGATCCAGGTTTTTAGTAGATACGCGCGGCTCCGCACGTATCTACTAAAATCCAGCGTACTTTTGTTTGCGCCTGGAGCGCAAACAAAAGTAGGCTATTGGCGCTCCTTTAAATCCGCCCCTAAGTGAACTTAATAGTAGGTAATGGACTTCTCCTCCAAGAACTTATCCAATCCTTTTTAAACACAGCTATACTAACTGCACTGACCACATCCTCTGGTAACAAATTCCAGAGTTTAATTGTGCGTTGAGTAAAAAAGAACTTTCTCCGATTAGTTTTAAATGTGCCCCATGCTAACTTCATGGAGTGCCCCCTAGTCTTTCTACTATCCGAAAGAGTAAATAACCAATTCACATCTACCCGTTCTAGACCTCTCATGATTTTAAAACACCTCTATCATATCCCCCCCCTCAGTCGTCTCTTCTCCAAGCTGAAAAGTCCTAACCTCTTTAGTCTTTCCTCGTAGGGAAGTTGTTCCATTCTTCTTATCATTTTGGTAGCCCTTCTCTGTACCTTCTCCATCGCAATTATATCTTTTTTGAGATGCGGCGACCAGAATTGTACACAGTATTCAAGGTGCGGTCTCAACATGGAGCGATACAGAGGCATTATGACATTTTCCGTTTTTTTTTTTTTTCATTAATACTTTTATTGGATTTTTATCAATTGAACATTAATAAAACATAGGTATTCAGGATTACAACCAAAAATAAAAGGAAATCACATATTCTGTAAATAATTTGACTATGTCAAACAACCTGAACTAGTCCACACTATTTTGGGGAGCGTTATAACAAGCAACATTTACATAAAATTACACTTCTTGAGAAGAAACTTAAATTTACTTTTCATCAAACCTCAGCAATTCTCTAGTCTATCCTGGTGTCTGTTCTTTGTCTCTAAGGAAAGTTTCCAAATGAGTGGGATCATAGAAAACAAATTTATTTCCCTGCATTGAAATGCAGCATTTACAGGGAAATTTAAGGAAATATAATCCTCCTAGAGATAATACCCTCTCCTTTAACACCAAGAAATGTTTTCTTCGCATTTGGGTGCTTCTCGCTACATCCAGAAATATCTGGATTTTTTTTTCCCACAATACAGAAAATCTTTATTTTTAAAGTACTTTTGAAGCACCTCATTTTATCTATTTCACTATTAAAGGTAACCAAAAGAGTAGCCCTTGTAGGGATGTCATCAATTGATGCCTCCAAAAATGATGTCAAGTTTGGACTATTACTTTGTATTATATCTAATCCTTCTTCAGGACCTAAAGCACTAACTTTAGATCTAGGTATATAAAACATTTTTGAAAATACCATTTCTTTATAAGAAGTAATTTGTAGCACTTCATTTAAATACTTCCTCAATAACTCAGTGGGCGATAAAAGCCTGGTGATGGGAAAATTTAAGAATCGAAGATTCTTAGATCTCAAAGCATTTTCCATACCTTCAAGCTGTCTAGACATCACCAGACTATCCTTAATAAAGGATGCATTTGTAACTTGTAAATTCACCACTTGTGTATTAACCACATTATAATTACTTTCAATAGTATTTAAACAATTAGAATGGTCTTGAAGAGTATTTTTGTCTCTATATTATGAGACATAAATTGTGACATCGCCTGAGCTAATAACCTTCTCCATATTTTTTCACTGATTTCCAGACATCTATCAACGTCACATTTTTTAAATCAGGTAAATCAACATCAACACTTAAGCCTTCCAAATTTTCTAAAGAGGTAGCTGCTGCCACTGGCCTTTTCTGTATCTCCAGTAGTAGCCACTAAATCCTTATTTTGAGGAATATCATTTATTAGAGATAATGCACTCATATTGCTTAAATCTCTCACGATATTACTAGAGTCTTGACTTTGAGGAGATGAATGGTGGCCGGGACTCTGAATTGAGCCTGAAGAAAAGATACTTCCGGGGTTAGGAATTGAAAAGTCAGAGTCTGTCCTTCTACTATATGTGAATCCATAGGGCCTCTTACCACCGATGTTGCAGGTTGCGAAGGAAAAACTTTTATTTTCCTCTTCCTACCCATATATAACAGAAATACGGTACAGATGGTAAATTCTCCGCAAAGGAGCGCGCCAGCGGCTGCGCGCCGCAGGCCCCTGGTTATATCCGGTTTCACTCATGGTCAGGTGGTTTTCTCAGGGGGGGCGTGTCTCAACTCGTTCCAAAGGAAAAGTTCAAGCGTTGTTTTTCTCAGGCTCGCAGCAGTCCCACTGGCCGATTCCCTCCAGCGGGGGGGAAACTCTCTCCAGGTACACTCCCTTAGAGCCAGCCGCAGGCCCCTGGTTATATCCGGTTTCACTCACGGTCAGGTGGTTTCTCAGGGGGGCGTGTCTCAACTCGTTCCAAAGGAAAAGTTCAGTGTTGTTTTCTCAGGCTCGCAGCAGTCCCACTGGCCGATTCCCTCCAGCGGGGGGGAACTCTCTCCAGGTACACTCCCTTAGAGCCAGCCATTCCGTTTTATTCACCATTTCCTTTCTATAATTCCCAACATTCTGTTTGCTTTTTTGACTGCCGCAGCACACTGAACCGACGATTTCAATGTGTTATCCACTATGACACCTAGATCTCTTTCTTGGGTTGTAGCACCTAATATGGAACCCAACATTGTGTAATTATAGCATGGGTTATTTTTCCCTATATGCATCACCTTGCACTTATCCACATTAAATTTCATCTGCCATTTGGATGCCCAATTTTCCAGTCTCACAAGGTCTTCCTGCAATTTATCACAATCTGCTTGTGATTTAACTACTCTGAACAATTTTGTGTCATCTGCAAATTTGATTATTTCACTCATCTTATTTCTTTCCAGATCATTTATAAATATATTGAAAAGTAAGGGTCCCAATACAGATCCCTGAGGCACTCCACTGTCCACTCCCTTCCACTGAGAAAAATTGTCCATTTAATCCTACTCTCTGTTTCCTGTCTTTTAGCCAGTTTGCAATCCATGAAAGGACATCGCCACCTATCCCATGACTTTTTACTTTTCCTAGAAGCCTCTCATGAGGAACTTTGTCAAACGCCTTCTGAAAATCCAAGTATACTATATCTAACCGGTTCACCTTTATCCACATGTTTATTAACTCCTTCAAAAAAGTGAAACAGATTTGTGAGGCAAGACTTGCCCTGGGTAAAGCCATGCTTACTTTGTTCCATTAAACCATGTCTTTCTATATGTTCTATGATTTTGATGTTTAGAACACTTTCCACTATTTTTCCTGGCACTGAAGTCAGGCTAACCGGTCTGTAGTTTCCCGGATCACCCCTGGAGCCCTTTTTAAATATTGGGGTTACATTTGCTATCCTCCAGTCTTCAGGTACAATGGATGATTTTAATGATAGGTTACACCTTTTTACTAATAGGTCTGAAATTTCATTTTTTAGTTCCTTCAGAACTCTGGGGGTATATACCATCTGGTCCAGGTGATTTACTACTCTTCAGTTTGTCAATCAGGCTACCACATCTTCTAGGTTCACCGTGATTTGATTCAGTCCATCTGAATCTTTACCCATGAAAACCTTCTCCATTACGGGTACCCTCCCCAACATCCTCTTCAGTAAACACCGAAGCAAAGAAATCATTTAATCTTTCCGCGATGGCCTTATCTTCTCTAAGTGCCCCTTTAACCCCTCGATCATCTAACGGTCCAACTGACACCCTCACAGGCTTTCTGCTTCGGATATATTTTAAAAAGTTTTTACTGTGAGTTTTTGCCTCTACAGCCAACTTCTTTTCAAATTCTCTCTTAGCCTGTCTTATCAATGTTTTACATTTAACTTGCCAACGTTTATGCTTTATCCTATTTCTTCTGTTGGATCCTTCTTCCAATTTTTGAATGAAGATCATTTGGCTTCATTAACATCCTCTATACTTTATGGATCCACAGTGTTTTATCCCACGTCTCTTTGAAATCCTTCACAGTTTTGGTCTTTAACCACTTCCTCCAGAAGGGTGTTCCAGGCATCCACCACACTCTCCGTGAAGAAATACTTCCTGACATTGGTTCTGAGTCTCCTCCCTGGAGTTTTAAATCATGACCCCTGGTTCTGCTGATTTATTGCAACAGAAAAGGTTTGTTGTCTTTGGATCATTAAAACCTTTCAAGTTTTCTGAGAGTCTGTATGATATTACCTCTGCTCCTCCTTTCCTCCAGGGTGTACATATTTAGATTCTTCAATCTCCCCTCATAATTCATTTGATGAAGACCCTCCCACCTTTGGTCGCCCTTCTCTGTACCGCCTCCATCTTTCTCTCTGTCCTTTCGGAGATACGGTCTCCAGAACTGAACACAGTACTCCAGTTGAGGCCTCACCAAGGACCTGTTCAAGGGTATAATCACATGCCTTTTCTTACTCAACATTCCTCCTGGCTTAGCTATCGCCTTGTCACATGTTTCGCTGACTTCAGATCATTAGACCCTATCACCCCCAGGTCTCTCCCCTGTTCCGTGCACATCAGTCCTTCCCCCCCCATCTAATATAGTTCTTTCGTATTTCTACACCCCATAGGCATGACTCGGCACTTCTTGGCGTTGAATTTCAGCTGTCATATCTTCGACCACTCTTCCAGTTTCCTTAGATCCCGTCCTCATTCTCCCACACCTTACGGCGTGTCCACTCTGTTACAGATCTTAGTGTCATCCACAAAAAGATAAGCCTACCTTCTATCCCATCTGCAATGTCGCTCACAAAGATATTGAACAGGACCGGTCCCAACACCCGATCCCTGTGGCACTCCGCTCAACACAGCTCTCTCTTCAGAGTAAGTTCCATTCACCACTACACAATGTCTTCTGTCCGTCAACCAGTTTGTAATCCAGGCCACCACCTTGGCACTCACTCCTAAGTTTCTCATTTTATTCACACCAATCTCCTGTACGGGACCATGTCAAAAGCTTTGCTGAAGTCGATCCAATTCCTGGTAACCCAGTCAAAAAGTCAATCAGATTTGTCTGACAGAATCGTCCCTGGTGAATCCATACTGCCTCTGGTCCAGCAATTCTCCCGACTGTAGATAGTTCACTATTCTTTCTTTCAACAGCGACTCCATTACCTTTCCCACCACCAAGTTGAGGCTAACCTGTCTGTAGTTACCAGCCTCTTCTCTGTTCCCACTCTTGTGAAGCGGGGACCACCATCACTCTTCTCTAATCACTCGCACCACTCCCATTTCTAGGGATTTATTGAACAGGTCATACAGCGGACCTGTCAGCACATCTCTGAGCTCCCTCAGTATCCTGGGATGAACCTCATCAGGCCCCATGGCTTTGTCCACTTTCAGTTTCCCCAGCTCTTCCCATACATTCTCTACTGTAAATGGAGTTTCATCTACTTCATTTCCCTGACCCCCCAACAATGGCTACAGAACAGAACTAGGGCATTCCTTGTTCAATTTACCATACAAAAAAGATATTTCTGGTGTCATCTCAGTAACAGCAACATAAACACTCTCTCCTACCAGATGCAATAGCCCTCATGAAAAAATAGTAATTTACACCAATGCATGTTCTATTGAGAAAACACAACAAATAATATTGATACAAATGCCTACATGCTAGTTAAATACTTCACCTCGGTCATACACATAGAATCGACCTTCACCAAGTACAGAAAGACTACAAATTACAAATATGGAAACAGAAACTGGAATGGAAACCCAAAAAAGCCACTCTGCATTCTGTGCAAAACAAAAATATAGCACCTAACAGACTTCCAGGATCTGCAATAATGTACACAAACTAATATGTACAAAGTTACTCCTGCATTAGGGAACTCAAACAGTAATAACCCTACCTATGAAAAGGCAGCACTGCAAAATTTACACCAGGCCCTAAACACCAATACACCTCCTATTAGGGAAAACAGAATAAGCCAAGCTGCTATAGATCCCTACCAAGAAACTACAAGCTTGCAGAACACCCTTAGTTGGGTCACACACACAGAACACAGACAGACCCTCACCAAATACAGAATAAAGTGACCATAAAGCTAATGTTTTTGTTTTTGCATTGTTGCACTGCATACAGAGTTTGGCTTCTTGCTGTTTCTAGTTCAATTTTTGTCTCCACATTTCTATTTATACATTCCTCTAGAAATATAAATAATTCTAAATTAGAATATAATAAATGTTTCAAACAACTGATAAACGGAATAACATCCAATCATTAAAAATTTTCAAAATTAAAAATTCTCCAAACACCAATAAAATATTTCTAAAAGCAGACACATCACATAATACCCAATAATTAAAATGGCAGTCAATCAAGAAAGATAAACTTAAAAAGCCACCTTTACTTACCCTCTCCAGTAATTCTCCTATTCCTTTCCTTTGGCCTATAGCACATACCAGAAGCAGCAAGGGCTGCTGAAGCTCTGTCATCACACTCTTCTTCCTTAGGGCCCATGACTAATCTATTTCACTGTCACACACACACACACATACACACACACACACACACTTTCTCTATCTCAAACAGCAGTCATCTCCCTGACCAATCTCTCTCTCTCTCACACACACACACCAGTTACCTCCTTGACCAATCTCTCTTTTTCACACACAACACTCACCTCCCTGACCAATTTCTCTTTCTCTCTCTCACACACACCAGTCACCTCCCTGACCGATGTCTATTTCTCTTACACACACACACACACACACACACAAACACACCAGTCACCTCCCTGAACAATCGCTTTCTCTCTCACACACCAGTCACATCCCCTGACCAATCTCTTTCTCACACACACCAGTGACTTTCCTGAGCAGTATCTTGCTCACACGTTTTCTCTCTTACACATTCTCTCATACACTTACATACATGCTGGCTCACTCTCTCTGTCTTACTCACTCACCCCCACCCCCAGCACACATGGCAGCTACAGCACAAGGTAGCCGGTATGCTGCTATTAAAAGCAGAGTCCTGACAGGCTAGAAACTGCAGCAGGAATGACCTCCCTGCCCCGCAGTGGTAAGAAGGCAGCACTCAGCTGATTGCTTGTGCTGCTATCATGGCACAGCACAGTCAGCCTAGAATGTAATTTTATGTTTTTTCTTCTCCCCACCCCAGCCTTTTATTTTTTTTGCAGTTTGATTATTATTTTTTTATGTTTTCTTGCTGGTGTCGCGCTGGCGAGAGAAGGAGCGGTCAGAGCCGGGGGGGGGGGGGGGGGCAGCGGCATCGGCATCGGCACCGTACTCCTGCAGCCCCTGGCAAAGTTGCCAGCCAGCGCAGATCTTCAGCTCCAGGCAGCTGATGGACGACTTTCCCCCAACAGCTGCGTGGCAGGAAATCCTGACGGCCACATTCTCAGCTGACAGCTCTGTGCCGTGATGATCGCAGCACAGGCAAACTGCTGAGTCTTGGGATGTGACTGCTACTGCATGGCCTTTTCTTTTTCCTCTTCCAGGCCACAGGGGCGGGAAGAAGAAAAGGTCAAGTTCCTGTTGCTGGCTTTCACCAACACTGCTGCCGTTCCCCCTCGAGACTTGAATGTGCTGATAGCCTGAGCAGGAACAGCAGCAGTGTTTGTCTCGCTGAGGTGAAAGGGGGGGAAGAGCAGTGAGTGTGCTACACACCTCCCGGTGCTTCACAACACACCGGTTGAGAACCACTGGCCTAGTGAACAAACTCACTGGGTCCATACTAACAGTTGGTGGAGAAGTCCTGTGATGGGATCTGCTGGAGCTTCGCCTGTACCAGCTGCCTCCCCCACAAGTTGAGCCCTTGGGTTCAGACAGCCATCAGATATTAGGTGGGTCTCTTGGGCAATCCAGAAATGGGATTTCAACATTATGCTAAAGTCAAGGAAGGCAGAAGACAGCAGAGACAGACAACAGGCCAGAGGTTGGGGCAGGAAGCAGATAAAGCTAGGTTGGATACAGAGTAGAAGGTCAGTTCCAGGTGATGATCCAGGAAGGTCAGGTCCAAGCCAAAGTCAGAATATGGGAAGTCAAGCCGAGAGAAAACAGGAAGAAACAAGAACCTGCACAGCCAAATCAAGGGCTAGGGCAGGCATGGGCAAGGCACAAACAAGACTGGAGCATGGGAACACAAAGACAAGGCACGAGCAAGATGCAGGAAGTAGAAACACGTGCTGGGACACACGCAAACCCGGGGACCTGTTGCTGAGGCAAGACAGGGACATCTGAGAGACCCTTAAATATGGCAAAGCATGCTAATGTCATCTGAGGATGCAGTAGCTGGTTCTCTCCATAGGCCCTTTAAGTGCTGGTCGGTCGGGAATGTGCAAACTTAGGAGCACTGGCTATAGTAGCAGGATGGCTGTGTTCCAGCCATGAAGATGTGATGCTGGCATCCTGAACCATGCTATTGAACTAACGGCATTAGGGGTAAGAGAGGTGGCTCGTAGGGATGTCCCATGAGCTGCCAAATGGGACATGTGGACTTAATTCCACTTAGATGTTTTTTCACCAATCTACTGTATTCTTTCACTCTGATATTATTCAAACCATTTGAGCACTGTACCAGAGAGTCCAAGTTCTCTCAAGCAACAGATCGAGATTTTATAATACAGCTGATATATCTAACAAGACCAAGAGGTAATTTTGGTTGATTTATGCTCATAAATTGGGACTTAGATAAGTAATTCTATATTTTTAAAATAGGTAGGAAACATATGCATGTTAAATGCATTGACATGTGTGGTTTCAATGAATTGCATTTATTTGCACGCAAACCTACTTATGTGTGTATGTTGTGGGATAGAAATACGTTCATTTTATAATACGTGCGTATATCATAAATCATACATGCATGTTATAAAAAATTTGAATAGATAAGCTCACAGCCATTTCTTTGAAAGTTATCCTTCCTGGCACTATGAAAGGAGCAAAAAGCACCATCAACAAAAAGAATAATGAATATTCAAAGGTAACTAAAGAGTGGCAAAGCAGAACCAACAGTGGCAAAAACATAATAAGGCAACATGGAGGTAATATTCAGCTGCTGGCCATCTTGAAAAGTTACCCAGATAAACTTATTCAGCTAACCTTGGAAGGATAGTTAATGGATAAAGCCAACATGGATTTAACCAATGGAAGTCTTGCCTCACCATTCTGCTAAGTAAGGGGTGACTTGTATAGTGCAGCAAATGCTACCATAAGCTTGCTAGGCAGACTGAATGGACCATTTGGTCCTTTTCTGCCATCATTTTCTATGTTTCTATGCTACATTTTTTTGATGGTGTGAATAAACATGTGGATAAAAGTAAGCCAATTGATATAGTGTATCTGGATTTTCAGAATGTGTTTGACGAAGTACCTCATACAAAACAATTGATGAAATTAAAAAGTCATAGGATAGGAGGGAATGTTCTATTGTGGACTGATAACTGGTTAAAAGACAGGAAACAGAGATTAGGATTAAGTGGACAATTTTCTCAATGGAGAAAGTTGAATAGTGGAGTGCCCCAGAGAGCTGTACTGGACCACTGATTTTTAAGATATTTATACATGACCTAGAGATGGGAACAAATGATATGATCAAATTTACTGATGATACCAAGGGTCCATCAAGCCTTGCATCCTGTTTCCAACAATGGCCAATCCAGGCCATAAGAACCTGGCAAGTACCCAAAAACTAAGGGTATTCCATGTTACTGTTGCTAGTAATAGTAGTGGCTATTTTCTAAGTCAACTTAATTAATAGCAGGTAATGGACTTCTCCTCCAAGAACTTATCCAATCCTTTTTTAAATCCATCTATACTAACTGCACTAACCACATCCTCTGGCAACAAATTCCATACATGGATTGGACTCTGGCGTGACTTCGGATAGAACTCTATGCTGCTTGACCTCCACCTGTCTCTGACTACTGCCTGCCTATGGTTACTGCTCAAATTCTGCCTGCCCTGATCACTGCCTAAACCATGACACTGATCACTGCCTGTATCTGTCTCCATTGACCACCGCTTGTTCCGACCGCTGCTCATACAGACTCCGCTTCTTCACTGTGCTGGCCTGTAACATCTTCTACATGATGCATCTTCACCTCCACAGATGCCCACGCCTAAGTCCAGCTGGCTCTGGCACCAAAAGGCTGAACTTAAGGGAAATGAGGACTGGTATTGGTGAAGCCCCAGCTGGACATCTGTTTTAGCCAGCTCCACCTGCCGATGGTGGAGACCTGCAGGGCTCCTCTCTGCAAGTTGCACCAACCCCACCTCAGCCTAAGGGTCCACTTCTGCAACGTTTAAAAGCCTGAAACGTGCCAAAACTGGGAGATATGCAAATATGTTGGGCAGGAGCATGCCAAGCAGATTTTAAAAGCCACCAGACTACATGCATATCTCACACTGCACGCACAAATGAAAAGTTCCAAAAAAGGGTGGAGCATGGTCTGGGAGGGGCATAGGTGTTCCTGGATTTCAACTTCAAATTAGCATGTAACTTTACTTCTGCTATGGAGGATGTGTAATCAATGACATAAAGATAAATAGATCAGTGGTGTTTTAAGGGCTAACAAGAGAGAAGGGAGGCTTTTAAAGTAGGAGGTTTTGGTAGTCCTATTCCTTACTTGGACAAACTGGGAATGAACTGGTAAAACTGGCAATGGCATTGATGTACTTCTCTTTTAAAATCCCCCCACTTACTCGGTAGAAATGGCATTTACGCACATAGGCATGTGACCACTTAAAATTACATGTACATGTATGTGCGTTCAGGTTATTTTATAACATGCGTGCATATATGCGTGTATGTTCTGAAATGGCCGCATCCCTGGATGCGGACCAGTGAACACAGACACATGTGCATCTTTGTGCTTGTTTACTGTCCCTATCTCTTAATCTCTTTTCTTTTTCATCTGTGTCCATGTTAAGTTCTACTCCCTCTCATTCATTAGGCATATAAACCAGATTTCTTATGTTGGTGTGTACACGCTTAGAGCCTGATTTTAAAAAGCATTTACACGCTTAAATGCACTTTACCCATGAAAGTGGGCTTTTGAAAATTGCTACAAAATATGCCATTGAATTGTCCATAGGATATTCACATGTACGTGCACTTTAGGTGCATAAATGGCTTTTGAAAATTGCTACAAAGTAGTCACATTTACTTCATCATAATGGGATGTACCTGGAGGAAGAACAGGAAGTCTGGGAGAAAACGAGTGAGGTGGAACAACAGTGGGCAAAATTAAAAGGAGCTATTACAAAGGCAACAAATTTATATGTTAGGAAAGTAATGAAGAGTAGGAGAACAAAGAAACAGATCTGGTTCTCTAAGGAAATGGCTGAAAAAATTAAGGCAAAAAGGACAGCATTCAAGAAGTGTAATGGATCAAAAAAAAAAAAGGAACACAAGGAAAACTTGTGTGAAAACTGAGCAAAACGAAAAAAGAAATCAGGAAAGTAAAAAGTCAGGTGGAAGAAAGGATTGCCAAAGAAGTAAGGAGAAGAGACAATACATTTTTCATAATATATCAGAGAATGTAGGGAGGCCCAAAGTAGTATAGTGAAATTGAAATGTGATAAGGGGCACTGTGTGGAGAGAGATGAAGAAATGGCAGAAATATTAAACAAACACTTCAGTTCGGGGTTCACTAAAGAAGACCCTGGAGAATGTCTGTTGCTACTTGACAAGACTGAAGATGGAAGCCTCATGAGAGGCTTCTATGAAAACTAAAAAGTCATGGGATAGGAGGCGATGTCCTTTCGTGGATTACAAACTGGTTAAAAGACAGGAAACAGAGAGTAGGACTAAATGGTCAATTTTCCCAGTGGAAAAGGGTAAACATAAGAACATAAGAACATAAGAAAATGCCATACTGGGTCAGACCAAGGGTCCATCAAGCCCAGCATCCTGTTTCCAACAGTGGCCAATCCAGGCCACAAGAACCTGGCAAGTACCCAAAAACTAAGTCTATTCCATGTAACCATTGCTAATGGCAGTGGCTATTCTCTAAGTGAACTTAATAGCAGGTAATGGACTTCTCCTCCAAGAACTTATCCAATCCTTTTTTAAAACACAGCTATACTAACTGCAGTGGAGTGCCTCAGGGATCTGTACTTGACCGGTGCTTTTCAATATATATATAAATGATCTGGAAAGGAATACGACGAGTGACGTTATCAAATTTGCGGATGATACAAAATTATTCAGAGTAGATAAATCACAAGCAGACTGTGTGTCCATTACAGGAGGACCTTGCAAGACTGAAATATTGGGCATCCAAATGGCAGATGAAATTTAATGTGGACAAGTGCAAGGTGTTGCATATAGGGAAAAATAACCCTTGCTGTAGTTACACGATGTTAGGTTCCATATTAGGAGCTACCACCCAAGAAAGAGATCTAGGCATCATAGTAGATAATACATTGAAATTGTCGGCTCAGTGTGCTGCAGCAGTCAAAAAAGCAAATAGAATGTTAGGAATTATTAGGAAGGGAATGGTTAATAAAACAGAAAATGTCATAATACCTCTGTATAGCTCAATGGTGAGACTGCACCTTGAACACAGTGTACAATTCTGGTCGCCATATCTCAAAAAAATATAGTTGCGATGGAGATGGTACAGAGAAGGGCAATCAAAATGATAAAGGGGATGGAACAGCTCCCCTATGAGGAAAGGCTGAAAGAGGTTAGGGCTTTTCAGCTTGGAGATGAGACGGCTGAGGGGGGATATGATAGAGGTCTTTAAGATCATGAGAGGTCTTGAACAAGTAGATGTGACTTGGCTATTTACACTTTCGAATATTAGAAAGTACTAGGGGGCATTCCATGAAGTTAGCAAGTAGCACATTTAAGACTAATCAGAAAAAATTCTTTTTCACTCAACGCACAATAAAGCTCTGGAATTTGTTGCCAGAGGATGTGGTTAGTGCAGTTAGTGTAGCTGGCTTCAAAAAGGTTTGGATAAGTTCTTGGAAGAGAAGTTCATTAACTGCTATTAATCAAGTTTACTTAGGGAATAGCCACTGCTATTAATTGCATCAGTAGCACGGGATCTTCTTGGTGTTTGGGTACTTGCCAGGTTCTTGTGGCCTGGTTTGGCCTCTGTTGGAAACAGGATGCTGGGCTTGATGGACCCTTGGTCTGACCCAGCATGGCAATTTCTTATGTTCTTATGTTCTTTATGAAATGGAGTAAATGAAACTCCATTTACAGAAAAGAATGTAAGGGAAGAGCTAGGAAAACTGAAAATGGACTGGGTCATGGGGCCAAATGAGGTTCTTCCCAAGATACTGAAGGAGCTCAGAGATGTACTGGTGTGTCCGCTGCTTGACCTGTTCAAAAGATCCCTGGAATTGGGAGCAGTGCCGAGTAATTGCAGAAGAGCAGTGGTAGTCCCACTTCACAAGAGTGGTAGCAGAGAGGAGGCTGGAAACTACAGGCCAGTTAGCCTCAACTTGGTGTTAGGAAAAGTAATGAAGACTGCTGAAAGAAAGGATAGTGAACTATCTACAGTCAGGAGGATTACTGAGGGATACGGAGGGATACGTAGAAATATATATAGATGAGACCTTCAGTGACGTACTTGAAATAAGTCTGACTTCTCTTTACCGCTTTGGCTACTTTTTTACATTTTGCTGTGCCTTTACCATCCTGATTGCCCTCCTTGCCTCTTTCAGCTTAGCCAGATTATTTGTAGCAGACTTTTCCCCTGCTCTTCTCTCTCTGAGATGCCTTGTAATTGATGAGGGCTACTCTTTTTGCCCTTACTTTTTCAGCCACCTCTTTTTTTTTTTTTTTTTTTTAGAATTTATTTTTTTTTTAGAATACTTTAATTTACTTTGTAATTATAAATATTAGTTGTCATTACTATAGCTCTTTTAGTTCAGGCCATTGTTGTTTCACATGATAAGGAATTCCCCATTCTGTCAGCCCTTCTTTAAGTTATGCCCATTTTAGCAAAGTGTCTGTAGCTGCCTCAGTCTGTCAGAGGTCTTTTGAATGGGTGGGGAATGCCCTATAGAGTGCCTCCAGGTTCCCAATTTCCTTTTTCCATCAGTCTCACTTCTCTCTGCTCTGCTTTAACCGGTGAGAAGTTGCCTGGTATGCATCTTCCACACACATTACTCAGGCAAGCCTTGTACTCCCCTTATCCTTTCACTAGTTCCTCATCAGAAATTGCAGCACCAAATGCGGTAGGCAAGAAGCAAGGTGGTCAAGGCATCTCCTTGCCCCTGTTTATATTCCTGCTTACTGCTCCCCTGATGTGTCTGCCTGTCCCTCTAGCCAGCCAGCGGCAGCATCCTGGCCAAGGAATTGTGTTTGTGGGTCAAAGTAGCCTTGCAGCCTGCCAGGAGCTTTCACACTGACCACATGACTGTGGGAAAATTTTTTTATCTCTCCCATATTGGAGAATATCCGATGGTGGTCAGTTGGATGCACAGGAACCTTGTTACTCATTACATGGTTACGTTCAATGCAGTATAGAATTTATTATTATTATTATTATTATTATTATTATTATTTTAAATCCATCAATTTGGCAAATATTCTGGGCTGAAATGAAATATTTTTAAAAAGTGGCATACTAATGAGGACTTGGTGAATTAAGCAATCAAATATTTTCATTCAAAATCAATTGCTGACAAAAAAAAAATCTATGGATTTATATTACATTGTACTGTAAAAGATAATTAAGATAAAATTAGACACCACAATCATATGAAAATATTTTACAACTCATCACTAAAAAGTCAATATTTGTGAACATTTTTGTATAAAGTAGAAAACAATAAATATAATCAACTACTGAAAAACGTGGGTTTTTAGTCCAAAAGCAGCTATACATAATGGTACAGAATTCAGAATGATCTATAGATTTTTAAGTTGAATAGTGCTATATTGATAGCAAATAATGATTAATCTTGTATTATAAGTATGAAAATATTTATTTTCATTTATCCTTAATATCTAACTTTCCATAAAATTCTAAATAATTTAAGCAAATGTGAATAGCTTTTCAGTCTTAAATACAAATTTTATATCATTCTTAATCACATCTTTACCACATTTTTTTTCACATTTCATTCTTGAATTTGAAAATCTAAATCTAATTAAATGTGTAATGTAGCCTTATGTCGAAGAACTGAGAGTTCATATTTTCTGAAAAGTTTCTGAACCTTACAGATGTCTATTTAGCTAAAAATACCTTCCACAGCCTCCCTATTGCTCCCCCTCTACCCTTTTCTACCCCTTAACTATCTAACCTTTGTTTCAAATTCATTCCAATAATTCCCTACGAAACTTCATTTTGTACATATTGTAAATTTGTCATATCATCATAATCGTTAAATAATGTGTTAATACTCTTTGTTGTAACCACACCTCTTCAGTTACCTGACTCTGCCACTCTAGCCCTTCTCCCCAGTTTAGCTCCTTATGTTATATGTAATTTCTTTTTTCCTGTTTAATGTAAACCGATGTGATATTCCCATGAATGTCAGTATAGAAAAAGTTTTAAATAAAAAATAAAAATATTCAGCCCATGATATTTTTTCTCATGTAGCAAGCATGTTAAGTCCAGTACACTGGATATTAGCACTGTCCAGGGAGAGGTATCTTGTGCATACAGTTTGCACATTTATGCATTTTGTAACATTTAGGCCAGTAGGATTTTTGAAAATAACTCTTGAGTGGCAGATAGCTTGTGTCAGTGCATTTATTTCATTGCATATCCCATATTTCTAAATGTCTTATTTGATAACCGAAGACACAACATTCTGATGGCAGTGAGAACAAGAATGTGTCCTAGGCAGCCAGTTACAATTCTAAAGTATAGTGTCCTACCAAATCAAAAAACCTAAAATATGCTGCCAAAGAAAAAGGCAAATGCATCAGATATCAATAACTAGTATAATTCAACAATTCTTTTATATGCTTTATTTAAGGAAGGCATATACATACTTATTAATAAATAACAAGATAGATGACAGAATAAACTTAATGCCATCTTGATAACATTGAATGAAAACATTATTTTAACTTACTGTAATTGCTTGAATACATTGTAAGTTTATTAAAGACTGACCTAGGGCCACTGAAGAAGTGAGTACCATAGGAAAACAGTACTTCGTTGCATTGTATTCAGATAGCCTAAAGAATAAATCATTAAAATCCAGCAACTCTGAACACAATACGGATATTAGGAAACGCATCAGGAAATATACTGCAGAAAAATAATTGATGCTAGTTTCCTAAGGGCCATGCAGTCTTTGGCACTATAATAAAATGTAATGTAATACCGTTAGGTAAAGGACATTTTACTGTTTTTATAAGAGATTGGTCACTGCTTTTTATCTTACTATCTAAATAAAAATGAGATTATAAACTATGTGGTTTATTATTCTAGTAACATTAGTTGATTCACTCCCCACTCAGTACTTTGACAATTTTCCAGCAAAACATATTTGCCACCACAGGTAAATAAAAATAATAATTTCCTACTTTTTGAAAACACTGCCAAGATGCCAAAAACAAATAAACCACATTTATGCAGGGTTTTAGGCCTGCCCCTAATGTTCATTATGTCCTATGCTCTCAGCTGCATTGCAGTGTGCAAAAGGCTCACTATCCCTTTTTATTAATGTAAAGTTACTATGCTGATACCATCAACATCAACAGGTAGCCAAAAGCACCTTGAGCTTGCTTTGCATATGATAGTGAGAAGTATGAACAAAAATATTTTGATTGACTCAATGCCTTATTTAAATGTGAAGCCCCACTAGTATCTTTATGAAGGATTTTGGCTAGTGGCTAGGACTAAGCAGTGCAGAGTAGAAGAATGTATCACCCTGCCATCACACTCCTACTGGAGGGGGTGATTCCTGCCTGCAGATTACCAAATGACCCTTACTTTCAGTGTGAATTTTTGGTTTGCTCTGGTTTGAAAGAGAAGCTGATTTTTCTAAGTTCCCCTATTCTTATTCAGTATTGGCTCATGTTCGATGAGTAGTTTAGGAAGCAGAGAGATCAATCTGCTGGCTCACAACTAGTGATGATTAGTGAAAGGGATCTCAGTATTCCTTTAGAGGTTTTGCCTAAGTGTGATTTTGTTTGGGATTAAGTTTTTTTCCTCTCTTCTTTCCTGAGAGAAAAAAGGATTTTTCTTTGCTGCAATCTCTTTGGATTCATCTCACAGAGAGATCATTGTGCCATCTGAGAGTATTTGAGAAGGAGTAAATGCCAACTGGAATTCAGAGCCGGAGAAAGAAAGACTCCTTGCAGGGGCTACTGACCTGATTAAAAGAAGGTCCAGGCACATCTAGACATCTTGCCTGTGCATATAACGCACATGAACTGCAGAAGGAAGCTTTCTTTGGCACAATAAGGGGGACATTTTAAAACCTGCACGCGCGCGGTTCCCGGCACGCGCACATGGGTGTGGCAATTTAATAACATGCGCACATTGGCACACGCATGTTATAAAATACGCTTTTTATATCGGCACCCGCATGTGCGGGCAGGTAGCATCTTGTGCACGCAAGTAAGTGGGGGATTTTAAAAAATACGCATGGCAACACCATCGGGCATACCCCAGTTCCCTCCCGGGCCGCTCCAATTAAGGAGCAGAATGGACAGGGAACTTTCCTATCCCCCTTCCTGCTCTGCCTCCCTTTTTCCCCCTCTCCTCCCTGACCCCTAAAACCGCTTTTCTTTCCTTCCTTTTTTATTTTATTTAGGAACTTACTGTCCCAGTTGGCCTCCGCCCCGCCCGCCCCTTTCAAGGAACCCAGCACTTCCGTGAGTACCGGGGAATGCGTGTGTGGCCAGGCTGTTTTCAAAAGACAAAGAAATAATAGCAGTATTAAACAAATTCTTGTGTTCAGTAAAGAAGACCCTGGAGAAGGACCATTGCTGGATGACAAGACCATGGATTGGAGTGGGACAGATGCAACCCTATTTACAGAAGAAAATGACTGGAAGCCCACACTCGTAACCCCTGGCTTTTGTGCACGCTGGCTTTTAAAATTTGGGCTTAAAGCATTAAGAGGGGCATTAGCAGTAAATCTGAGAGATTGAGATCATGATTCAACATACCCTGGTTACGAGTGAGAGTCATTCCTATTAAGGTATATGCAAAATTAACCCATTTAGAGACATTACCCTGGGCTAATAACAGAAAGAACATGTCTTCTTCCAATGGGAGACTGAAGTAACATCCCAGAAACCAAAGGATAATCTATATTACCTGAATGTAATTCACTTTGAAAATGACTAAAAATCAGAAAACAAAACAAATAAATAAATAAAACATGCCTACCTACTACCTACAAGCTGTTCACTGCTATAGATGCAGAAAGAATATATGATTATATAGATGTTAAAGAACATTATGTTGACAGAATAGATGGGAAATAAAAGAGAAGCAGATGGAACTAAAGAACAATTGATGCTGAATAAAGCCTTCATGCAAGGTCAAAACATCAGCTTAGGAAAAAGTTTTTCCCTTTGAAACCCCTTGGCTATGTCTTTGATTTTGAGTAGCAGAGGAGGTTCCAGAGCAAGTACTGCTGTCCTACCTCTCTGCATCCTTGTTGGCTGCTGCTGCTGCTGCCACTGGCACTGGAGTTGAGGTTGAGGGTTGACCATGAGGTAAAAGGCCAGGGGTATTGCTCCCCATCTGCTCCTGCACTGCCTGTTCTTCCTTTTCAAAACCATCAGTATATTTATCTCTCCTGACTTTTCACTGGAGACTTAGGTGCTACTGACTATGACTAGAGCTCTCAAAAACAATCCTTTTAGGCATTCCACTTAACACTGTTCTCTTCTCAGAGCGGGATCCATTTACCATTTCACACTGTCTTCTGTCAGTCAACCAGTTTATAATCCACTCCACTATCTCGGTGCCCAATCTCAAGCTTCTCATTTTATTCATGAGTCTCCTATGCAGGTCCATACCAAAAGCTTTTGCTGAAATTCAAGAAAATAACATCTAGTGTTCCTCCTTGATCCTGTTCTCTTGTCACCCAAACAAAAATGTCAATCAGATTTGTCTGACAGGAATTTCCCTAGGTGAATCTGTATTGCCTTGGGTTTAGTAACCCACAAGTTTGTAACTAATTCACTATTCTTTCCTTCAGCAGAGTCTCCAATAATTTTCCCACACTGAGGTGAGATTGACTGGCCTATAGTTTACAGCCTCCTCTCTGCTACCGCTGTTGTGAAGTACGACCCCAACCATTCTTCTCCAGTCCTGCAACAACACTCCCCTTTCCAGGGATCTATTGAACAGGTATTTCAGTGGACTTGCCAGCACATCTTTGAGCCCCTTTAGTGTACCTCATCCAACATCATGGCCTTGGGTCCACTTTCAGTTTTCCTAGCTCCTTCCAGTCATTTTCTTCTGTAAATAGGGTTGCATC